>NW_015506723.1:16899-30685 GCF_001515645.1 Sinocyclocheilus grahami
CCACAGCGCTGTAACAGACTCATTGCAAGTTATCGCAAACGCTTGATTGCAGTTGTTGCTGTTAAGGGTGGCCCAACCAGTTATTAGGTTTAGGGGGCAAACACTTTTTCACACAGGGCCATGTAGTTATGGATTTAGCTTTCCCTTAATAATAAAAACCTTCATTTAAAAACTGCATGTTGTGTTCACTTGTGTTATCTTTTACTAATATTTAAATTTGTTTGATGATCTGAAACATTAAAGTGTGACAAACATGCAAAAAAATAAGAAATCAGGAAGGGGGCCAACACTTTTTCACACCACTGTACATTATATACAAAAGTCATTATACAAAAATATTTAACCACAGAATGGTATGATTGTGTATTCCAATGGGCCGTATAATAAGATAAATGAGGTGTCAGAATATACTCTACTGTTTAAAAGCTTTTTTTGTTTGTTTGAAAGAAATACAATTATATAATATTATAAATTATATAATTTTAACAATACAAAATGTTTGTTTTATTTTTTAAAAACTTTCTATTCATCAAAAAACCATGAAAAATCTTGTGTATCCTTTCGACAGAAATATTTAGCAGCACAACTGTTTATAACATTGATAATAAGAAAAGTTTTTTGAGCAACTAATCAGCATATTAGGATCATGTGACACTGAAGACTGGAGTAATGGCTGCTGAAAATTCAATGAATACATTTTAAAATATATATTAAATTAGAAAACAGATGTTTTAAATTCTAAGAATATTTCAAAACATTACTGTTTTAAATGTTTAAATGTATTTTTGATCAAATGAATGCAGCCTTGGTGAGCATATGAGACTTCTTTTTAAAACATTTTTAAAACTCTGACGCCAAACTTTTGAACAGTAGTGTGATTTAAAAAAAAAAGAAAAATCTGATCTTTATAAATGTTTACACATCCTTTCAACTTGTGGGAATATCTATACACCTGGTTTACTATCGCACATCACCATCCCAGTGGGCTGGAATTCACTGTACATCTCATTTAATTGTGTTAGACCGTTAGTCAAACGCACACCTGGAGTAAATCCTCTGTCAGGAGATTATTGTTAAACCACATATAATCCTATTTACATTTGATACATTGGGAGGCTTATATGCAGAGCCACTCGCATGTTCTGCTTTACCTTGATGGCATACAGCCTGCTTTCCACTGGGTAAACCCTGCCTGATTGTGAAAATGCCTGTTGATTATTGACTGAACAAAAGGTCAGTTGGCACATAATAATCTCATAGTGATGTAATTATGATGGCAATGAAACCAAACTCCAGCGATTGTGGATACAGATGTTTTTGTCTGTGGGCAAAACTGGACCTGAGAGGATTACTGCAATTACCACGTGGAGTTTGGAGTGCTATCAGAGGTGGATTGGACTTTAATTAAGTAATGGACTGACACACAAGTTCATGATGGATTGTTCTGTATTGTGTGTATCTCAGAGACCTGTAATTGTGCAGTTTATCATTGTATGTGGGCACTGTTTGGGTGGTTGCTCCCTGTATACTGTACATTATAGTATCTGGAGTCGGACTTCATGCTGTACTTTACTATGCACTATGTTCCTGATATTATTATGTATTGTGTAACACTCACACACTACCATTCAGCAGTCTGAGGTTAAGGCAAAATATTGCAAAACAATAGTATTGTGAATTTTTTAGATTTTTTTTTTTTTACAATTGAAAATAACTGTTTTCTATTTAAATACATTTTAAAATATAATTTATTCCTGTGATGTCAAAGCTGAATTTTCAGTATCAACTACTCCAGTCTTGTGTGCTGCTTAATATTTTTTGTAGAAACAGTGATAAATTTTTTAAGGATTCTTTGATGAAAAATCATATATAATATTACAGTGGGTATAGAACAGAATCACCCCCCCCCCTTTAAAATAATCAAATTTTGTTGCTTTGCAGCCTGAAATGAAGACGACACAGGGGGTGATTCTTTTCTATACCCACTATCTATCTATCTATCTATCTATCTATCTATCTATCTATCTATCTATCTATCTATCTATCTATCTATATATATATATTAGTGCTGTCAAGCGATTAATCGCAATTAATCACATCCAAAATAAAAGTTTTTGTTTACATAATATAGCCTATGTGTGTGTACTGTGTATATTTATTATGTATATATAAATGCACACACATGCATGGATATATTTAAGAAAAATATATGTTTTGTTTATATATAAAATATTTATTTTTATATATAATATAAATTATATATGGGAATATATATATATATATATATATACATATGTGCATGGAAATATTTTTTTAAATATATACATGTATGTTTGTGTATTTATATATACATAATAAATATACACAGGACACACACATTATATAAACAAAACCTTTTTTTTGGATGCGATTAATCGTGATTTATTATTTGACAGCACTAATATATATATAATAAAAATAAATGTTTATAAATGTTGAATCATTATCAGTTAAGTCATAGTAAATAGTAAGACGAGTGTGAAGAATCTTTGTTACTCGTATTTGTTTTCTCCCATTCTTCGTGTTCATTTTTGTCCTGGATTTTCTCGTTGTTTATTCTTTGAAACCGTTCCAGACAAAAGCCAGTTCCTGTGTGACCTCTCTTTCCCAGAAATAATGATGAAAACAAACCAACAAACAGAAAACATCCTCCCAAAAAGTAAAGAACAGGAACAACCGTATTTATGTGTTATGATGGTTATTCATGGTCTGAAATAAACAAATTCACAGTCAGTACAAAAGTTTCTTCTCTGTCCTTGGCTCTTCCCCTCGATTCTGCGGTTTTAATTTTGCTGTGCCCTGCCCTGTCCATGTCCACCTCCGCTGTTCAACTTTAGTCCTTAACTATGTGTCATTGCACACTCATTTTTCACCACAGTTGTGAAGTGTTACACCTTGAGAGCTCTTGAGTCAAGACCCTCGCTACCTCCGACCTCCAATTTTTGTTTTATGCTAATAAGTAGATATTTTCCTTGTCTCTGATGATTCTTGTTTTTTTAACCATAGATTCAGCTGATACGCAGTGTAAGCAGTTTTCAGACTGTGTTTCCTGTACGGCCAACACCAATGACTGCCAATGGTGCGAAGACAAGACATGCATCTCTTCTTCAAGCAACTGCACTGTGGTATGTCCAAATTGAGACACTGCGGTTAAAAAGATTTAAAAGCATTTATAGCAATTAAAATATGCTCTGTCATGTTTTGTCTGCGTGTAGCTTACAATTGATCTTGCCCGCCACCCTCGAGGTCCCCTGTACCTCAACCCTCCCCCTGCAATGCTTTCTGAGCAGCAGCTCTCTATTTGGAGACCTGGTGTGCGCAAAAACGGCCAGGTATGCAGCAACAGAGCTTATAAAATGATTGATCGATTGATTGGCTTAGAGAATTTTCATCTGTAACCTCTTGATTTCTCTTGTTTCTTCCTCATATAAATGTTCTAGAGGGTTTCCATGGATTTCTTCTTTAAAGACAACACAATGTTGTACAGTAAATGTTCTTGGCACATTAAAATATAGAACCAGAAGTTATCTTATTTCCGTCCTCTTGTTTTTCAGTCTGTGAAGAACTTTACCAAATGCAGTGTTCGAAGTGAGCAGATTTGCAGCAAACTGGTGAACTGCAGGAGTTGCTTGCTTAACATCAACTGTCAGTGGGAACCACAACAGCAGGAATGTCACGCTTTGCCTGGTGAGTTGAAGTATGGATGAATGGATAGATGTACTGACAGTCCATATAAACAGTGTTTAAAGTAGACATTTCTTCTGTGTAACAATTGTTTACAAGGTTATCATTTAGAAAGGTTATTAAGATTAAAATAATAATAATAATAAAGTAAATTAATACTTTTATTCAGCAAGAACACATTAAAAATGATAATGAAGACATTATAATGTTACAAAACACTTCTATTTCAAATAAATGTTCTTTTGCAGTTTATATTTATCAAAGAACAATGGAAAAAAAGGATCACAGTGGACAGTAGTGGAAGTGTCAAAAAAGTGTCACACCTGACCTGTGTCTTTGATGGCCCTAATCTCTGAAAACAGCACAGGGAATTGGTCCACACATTTTAGCTAATCAGAACATCAGTTACAAGTGCTCTCTACCTGTGATCATTTTGTGCATTCAGATGTGTTGACCCCGGGTTTGCTGGCATGATGATTTTTGGGGGACATGATTTTGTAAAGGGCAGAAAAGTTAAGAAAAGTTTGTGCATCTCAGACACAGAAACAAAGGAAACACATTTCCATACTCTGACGGCGTCTCTACCTGTTTTATTTGATCTGATCTAGTTTGAGAGCAGGAAGTGATGCAGTTGTTCGATGTATTATTAACATTCTTGTTTCTCCCTTGGGAAGAAATGTTTTCTTCTTACACTTTGTACCTATTCTCTGTATTTTCCAGTCTCCTGTAAAGATGCGTGCACAAACACACACACAATTTACAAAAGTGAGTGTTTAATTTGTGAGTAAATGGCCATAATTCATGTACGTTGAAGGTTTGAGCTGGCCGTTCTCCTGCAGTCGCTCTGTGTCTGATATCATGATCTTCTCAAGGACATAAGCCAGAAAGACTCATTTTTAAGCTGTCATATTTCTGATTGATAGCTCAATTGGAAGCATACATACACACACAAACTAACAACTTTATCTGCAAAGGACATCAACTCTGTAGTAAAGACGTGTATATCCAAGCATGGAAAATGGCGACCTTTGCAGCTGTATAGTACATCACGTATGAGTTCTGACCTGGACCAGAAGGCCAGTTCCAAGTGCAGTAATTATTCAAGTTTGCTGAGCTATTTATCCATTCATGGCTGAGCAGCCTGTCAAGAAACCCAGGGTTTATTGTTCTTTTTCTTCGCTCTGTTTTTTCTTTCTTTATCACATAACAGCCTGTATCTTAGAGTATAATCAACCCGCATTTTATAAAATACACAGTTGAAAAGAAAGGGATGCTTATTTTTATGCTATTTTTAGTGCTGTGTGGTTTCATAATTGGCTATGACCATGTGCTTTTCTGTTTTTTTCTTTTCAGAAATTTGATGGATGGGTGTTTGTGGTTAACCATTGTCTCAGTTAATTATTCAGAACTGCTCACAGTAATGAGTTCAAACCCCAGATTGTAGCATGGTCCTTAACTTTAAGATATAGTTTGATTTACACTTACTGTTCAAAAGTTTGGGGTTGATAAGATTTTTCATTGTATTTGAAACAAGGCTGCATTTATTTGACCACAAATACAGTAATTGTGTGAAATATTATTATAATTTAAAATAACTGTATATGACAATTGTAAAATGTTATTTATTCCTGTGATGACAAGTCTGAATTGTCAGCAACCATTACTCCAGTCTTCAGTGTCACACGACCCTTCACAAATTATTGATTTGGTGCCCAAAATGGTGTTTCCATTATTTTCAATGTTGAAAACAGCTGAATATTTTGTGAAAAACCAAGATACATGTTTTTTTTCCTGTAATGAATAGAAAGTAACTGCATTTATTTACTTATTTTTGGCTGTATAGAAAGCTCCTTTTATCAATATCCTAATCAGAATGGTTTGTTTGCATTGTTCAGAGGTCTTGTGTGAGTGAGGCGTAGTTTGGACAGTGAAGCCTGGTTTTATCCTGAATTTCTCTGCTTCTTTACAGCACACTTGTGCGGAGAGGGTTGGAGTCAGGTTGGGGATGCATGTCTGAGGCTGAACGCAAGTAAGGAGAGTTATGATAATGCCCAGCACTACTGTAAAAACCTGGACGGCAACATTGCCTCTCTGACCTCCGCCAGGCAGGTGGACTTCATACTGGATGAGCTGCAGAAGTATCAGCTGCAGGAGAAGGTGAGTCAAGCTCAGTCACTGTTGTTTGTGTGCTAGTTTACATTGATTTGTCTTGGTAGTGGTTGGGTATTGATCTAGAACACAGTCAGCAGTTACCGTTTTTTCAGTATGTTGTATACTGATTAGTTATGTCAACATGTCAAAAATTCAGCAGTCAGTGCATTACCAGTGAAATTTCATGGTACTAGATACCGGTTTTGAAAGCAGTGACTGATTTTCTCCTTTTCTTTGACTTTAGTCGTTATTTTTTCATGAATGAAAACATGGCCTTTTTTAGTCTTTTACATTCAGTCATTAAGTATGCTATTTTACAAAACAACTTAAACATGAGGAACATCACAAGCAGTTTATCATACAAGGATGAGCTAGAGTAATAATGCCGGTTTACATTCATTTAATACTTTGCCAAGAGAGAATGTAGAAAGACGTATATTGCTACTTTTTTTTTTTTAACATTGGCTTGGTATTGAAATACCAGTATTTTTGTAAAGGCCCTTTCACACCAACTGCAGTGTGTAAAAGTAAAGGAATAATGCTGACAGCAAACTTTTTTTTTTACTGACACTGTCTTCCAGACTTCTGTCTGGGCGCCTGTCATGGTTACCTAAATTAGTTCTCATTTTTAAGTATATTTGCCTTGCACTGCTCTGAAGCCCATTTTAAAGTAATTATTTAAACACCCTCAAATATCCAGACAGATATTATTTCTGTCCAAGTAAACAAACATTAGCATTTACAATTTATTTGGTAAGTTTCTGTGTGTCAAGTCCAGATGTAGTGCCAGGTGTTTCGGGTGTAGGTTAGTTTCTAAATGTCAGTAAAACTTAAACTTCAACTTTACACGTCAAAAAACCTTACTCATGCCTTCAGTAAAAAGCCATTCTGTACAAAATCTGTGGAGTCTCCCCGGTCCCGTGCTGTAAATATTTGTCATGTGTTAATTAAAAGGAAAGGAGTGACTCTCTCCGTAATCCGCTTCCTCGCTGATTGCGGCGTGAGCCTCTGTGTTTAAGCAGCTTTTGTCCTTTGAAGATTAACACAGTTTTCTAAAGGACCCACCTTTGATGTGAAAAAGATTCACATGCAGCGGTTTCTCAGTTGCCACTATTTTTTGTCTTTGCTGTCACTCACACAGACAGTCACTCACTCCCTGTGGCTGCACACAGGAACTCACAGGAGATCTTAAACCTTTTAACCCTTTTAATCAAAGTACACAATACCTTTTCATACAGAGAAGCTGTTCATTTGAATGGAAAATCTGAGAGGTTGGGGTATGTCAAATTTAGTTTGTTTTGCCTTGAATTGATAATTAAACTGCGTTGGCCTTTTGCCTTTCCTTAAAGAAGAGAGAAAAGAGAGACAGAAAGAAATGTGAATTTATAAGACCATAACACATCTTATGCACAGTAGACAGGCTTATTAGCCATCAAAATGTCAAGGTGCACTGAATTAATGCCCAGCAGGATAGTCTGTAATGTGGCAAAATCAGGTTCAAATTGAGTTCAAATAGCAGTTTATGAAGAAGAACTCTTCTGTTTTATTTCACTAAATTTATCACATCTGCAAATATGTCAGTCTGTTTATCGTTTTAACTTCAGATGTCTTTCTGTTCTTCACACTAATGTTCATAATCAGAGTATTTATGAATACAGGCCAATAGCATTTTAATGCATTTAAACATGCTTTATGTTAGATATGTGGCACAGTCACATTTTAGTATGCAGCAAGTGAAAACAGATGAATGTATGTATGTATTTATTAGTAATAACATGTTCCTGCATTTGGTCGCAGCACATTTTCTAAAAAACACATTTTGTTTTTCAAATAATAGTAGCTGTTTTGTTTTGTTTTGTTTTGTTTTGTTTTGTGGTTTCAAGAAATAAAAATGTTTGTCATTTTTTTATGCAATTTTTTTAATTCTGTGCATTCATTTGAGGCTTTTTACAAAATGAAATTTTAAAATCAACCCAGAAATAATAATAATAATAAAAAATGTTATTCATGGAAGATGTCTATTTAAGTCATTGCATGTATGAATGTCATTTTTATGCATTTTATGTTGAATTTTATTATATGTTGTGTATGTATTGTGTATGTGTGTGTGTGTGTGTGTGTGTGTGTGTGTGTGTGTGTGTATGTATGTATGTAAAGAAGACATGAACAAAGCCTTTTCTCTCTTGCAGAAACTAACTCCCTGGGTGGGTCTAAGGAAGATAAATGTTTCATACTGGGGGTGGGAGGATATGTCTCCCTTTACTGACAGCACGCTCCAGTGGTTACCAGGGGAGCCAAGTGACTCAGGGTTTTGTGCATACCTGGAAAGAGCTGAGGTAGCCGGACTCAAAGCCAAACCCTGCACTGCCAACACCGAGGGGCTGATCTGTGAGAAGCCAGTTGGTGAGAAAAGGTTTCGTTGTGTGTTTTTTTTTTTTTTTTTGCACCTTTCCTAACATGAACCTGGAGGAGATTCAACACCTGCTCTGTGGTGGATGCTGTTCTTATACATCAAAGCCAAACTCAATCGGCTCCCTCAGAAAACTCCACAGAGTTCTGAAGAAATGGGAAGTCTGGCATTCACACTGTTCTGCACATCCTTACTCCTTTAGTAGACTTTTATTAGATATATTTGGTCTTAATTTGATAATGCTTTTTGTTAGCAATTTAGGTTTAGTATTCTCAGCTCCATTAACATAAACTGTTAAATACCTATTCCACAGAATTCTGGAGATTTTCCCTTTAATTTGATACAGATTTTTATACAGGCCTGCCTTTGGCTTTATTTTATTTATGACACATATGTGAATGTGATTTGGTGTCTGCATCCGTCTTAACATTCTTTTCCATATATGATGTATTGAACAAATGACATTTTATGAAATAATAATTTCCAGTTAAAACAAGGGGCTATAGTTCTTTGCTTTTTTTAAATAATTTTATTGATTTATTTATTTTTGACTTTGTAAATGAGCAGAGCTGTTGAGTACTTTGCGGCAGTATGTCTGTTGGACCTGTTTGAAACACTCTGGAATAGAGGCTCAGGGGAAAAACAAATTAGGCCTTGAACAAGTGTTGGACATCCCCCCCCCCCCACCACCCCCAATACATGCAAAGAGCATAAAGAATGAATTTCAACTGGTCCTCTCCTCTTCTCTGTGTTTATTCTGCTCTTTTTCATGTCTTATTTACATTTTATTCTTACTCATTGTGCTCATTGGGCCAATAAGAATAGATACTGTCATTATCGTGATTGTAATAAACATTATTAGTACTGTCATCTTTAAGTGTTGATAAAACTGCAGAACTATTATTATAGCTACAGAGTTTGTTATAATACATGATTACAGTGCAGTGCAAAGTTTAATTGAAATGTGGGATTTAAAATGTAATTTTAACCTTGAAATAAAATCTTTGGATTAACTTTGGACAAATTAAAATTTGAATGAAATCTCAGTTACTAATGAAAGTACATTTTTTGACATTGATCGTCTGACTTTTATAAATGTTGCTTCCATTCTTCATCACCGGGTTTTACACAAACCTTTGTATTTCATGTTGTTATTGTTAATTCAAAAGAAAATTAAAATGATTTAAAGTAATTTGCATGTTAAAAAAAAGCTGAAATAAAATATAAATATTAGATGATAATCTTAAACTTAAAAAATAAACAACTTAGAAGTGGTTGCTTGGCAGCTAACTGACAAATGACAAAAGTACATACTGAAACAGAATTACTAAAATTAAAATGAAAACTGAAAATATGAAAATGAAAGTGAATCCAAAATATTAATAAATAACATAGTAGTATATAAATAATATTTAAATATAACTGATTCATGCAGCTCGTTGCATGAAAAGCAGGCCATCATTTCTGAAACTCATGTTAATTTATCAATTAAAATTTTCAGTCATTGCAATGCTGATAATATCATTTGTAATAAAATCTTGCATTAAATTTGTAAAATGAAAACAGTTCAGATTCTCACTAGTGGTCTCAGACTTTTGGACCCTATTGTATATTTATCAGGAAATTGAATTTAATAGTTATTCAGTTATCTATAGTTTGAAAATTTTTTAAATGATGTAATTTGCTTAAAGGTCATTGCAATACTGACTACTGCATTTTCCTCCCTCAGTGAGCCCAAACCTTGGCGTGCTTCCATGTAAAATTCCCTGCGCCCTGCGAAACAGCTGCGCCAACTGCACCAGCCAGGCCATGGAGTGCATGTGGTGTGGCAGCACCAAGCGCTGTGTGGATTCCAATGCATATGTCATCTCCTTCCCATATGGCCAGTGCCTTGAGTGGCAAACTGGAGACTGTGGTGGTGAGTGCACTCTTGTACCATCGAGGACACACACACGCATTAAGATACATGGCAGACTAGAAGCTGGAGCTATGAGTACACACTATTCTGCTGAACACACACACAGCTTCTAACTTGCTTACTTTCCGCCTTCTCATTTTTCCCTTCTGTTGTGAGCCTAAGGCGAGATTGAGTTCTGAGAGAGCAGATGCTGTGAAAGCTCAGCCTGCTGCACAGGCAGGTATCAAACTCACTATAAACTCCTGTCAAACTCTGACTGGCCTCCACTGGATAATCTATAAATTATCAACATCTGTCTAGTCTTGCACATGAGACAGAGACCCTGAACAAAGAGAAAAAAAGAGAGGTCTGATCTTAGTCTCAGACCTTCCATCTTATTCAGACTTTTGACTTGTGGTGTAAAGTCTGGTCTGCATCGCAGGTTTTCTGACCAAGAACTGCCTGCTTAGACAGCAAGAGACTGATTTTCATGTAAAGGGACTAAACACTATTTGTTTTGTTTTTATGTGCCGGTCAGTGGTGTGGTTTTCTAAAACAAATTCAACACTGCAAAAAAAAAAAAAGACTTAAAGGGGTAGTTCACCCAAAAATGCCAATTCTGTCATAATTTACTCACCCTCTTGTCATTGCAAATTTCTTTTTTTCCTGTTGAATGCAAAAAAGATATTTTGTAGAATTTTGATAACAAAACAGTTTTAGTGACCAATGACTTCCGCTGAATGGACAACAAAATGAGACATTTCTAAAAATATCTTCTTTCACTGTGAAGTTAACATTATTTTTCCGTTGTAGTGCCACCTATTGGTAAAATTTGACGTAACTTGGCATGCAACTTAGCAAACAACTTGTCTGGTTATCTATGTCTGTCAGGATTCATTAAGTTTGGATATATGTCAATTCATTCAAATTTGCAGCGTGTCGAGAGTTGCTGTGTGCAAAATATGCTAACGATCGGATGAATGGTTTAGATAGAAGGATTAGAAGGAGTTTAGACGTTTTTCAGAAAATTAAAGATTGTGGAAAAAAATTATAGACAAAAATTAAATATAAGAATGAATAACAAATTTTCAAAGACTTTAGATTTTACAGTTCTAGAAATATAAACAGAAATGCACATGTATTTATTATAGTGCCATCTAGTGTCAGATGGATATGTGAGCATGCGCTCGCAGTAGGATTTCTGGGATTTTTCACTATCCCACCAAGTTTGGTGTCTCTAGGACTTAAGTTTCTGAGGTACAGACACGTTTAGGGCAGAAGAAGAATACTAATAATACAGATAATAAGAAAATTGAAAAACAAACCTGGTATGTGGGGCTTGGACCCCCAAATGTTTATTTATTTTTTTGCAGTAAAATAATGGCATGGCTGTCTCTGTGAAAAAAAGAAAATCTGAATACATTTGAACAGATTTGATGTCAGTAATCTGGCAAATCTAGAGACTATTCCTTCATATAAATGATTCATTTTATCAGTTCAGTTCCTTGTAAACGCAGTTCTGTTGTTGAGATTTTTTTAAGTGCTTTTATTTCTGAAGTTGTGTAAAGCCAGCCAATCAAATTTGAACCGGTGATTTCAGCCTTGCCATTTCTATATGCATCATGCGTTAGATGAGCATGGCGTCTGAGGCTGTTCAGATCACTGCTCAGTCACTTTATGATTTAACAGCTGGTTTAGTTCCTTCTTTTTCAGAAATATCCCGATACACAAGAGCGATATCATGTGGTCCAAAACAAAACAGAATCATGCCAAAGTATCTGAGATGACTGATGGTAATCGTCTCAGAAAAGCCTTACACTCTAAAAAATGCTGGGTTAAAAACAACCCAGTGCTGGATAAAATAAGGACAAACCCAGCACTAGGTTGTATTTAACCCAGCATTTTTTACAGTGTAGGAGTAGCTGGTGCGGACCTACCTTGTATAGTCATCAGCAAGTTTGTAGACGCATGGAATCATTCTTTTTTTCTGCATTAAGAGTCACTAGAGCTGGCATCGTAATGCTGTGTAAATGAGCAGCTGCAATGGGGACGAGAATGAAAAATAGAAATGCAGTCCAACTGCGAGGCATAATGCTTAATAACCAACATAGTTCTTCAGAAAAAAATACTACTGCAAAAACCTGATAGGCGAAATTGCCTGTCTGTAGTGTCTCAGGAAGTGGGAAGCCTTTCATGGCCTTGAGACCCTGAGACCATGACCTCCACATTCGCCATTATAGAGTTACACAGTTATTACTGTTCTTTCTCTGTGGATGTGCTGGACATTGATTTTGCCTGGACTGCAGGGACTAAAGGCCTCCAGTGCATTATTAAGCTGGATGTTGATGGTTGTATTTCATTGAGGCGATCTGTCAGACAATAAACATCATTAAGGTTAGCTCTCTGATGGAAGTCAATTGCTGGATATCTTTTCCTCCTCCAAGGAGTCGGTTCATGGGCAAAGCATATATTTTCCTGGATGAATCTTTGGTGTGAAAGGCCCCAGAGATGTACCTGTTGTGATGGAGGATAATTTAATTAGAGAAAGTGCAGTTTTCATATTTAAACAAAGCTCCAAACAGAGATAAAGAAACAGAAAGTGTGACAGCACGATAATATGCACTTAATCAAAATGGAAATTAACTTCTTCACTTGCTCAATATGCTCAGCAAATATAGCCTTTTGAATTTAGAAGTTGAGTCTTAGAAGTATTAAACTGTAACAAATTATAACGTATCTCTCTCTCTCTATATTTTTTTTAAGTCACTGTCACTGGACTGTCCACATTAGAAAACTTCCTCCCCTAAAAGAAAAAAAATAAGAAAAACAAAACATTTAAATTATGTACACTACTGTTCAAACGTTTGGGGTCAGTCTCTTATGCTCACCAAGGAACATTGATTAAATATACAGTAGAAGCAGTAATTGTTACGGAAGGAGACAGATGATTAGAAAAATACAAGGGTGTTTATTTTCAGCAAGAGATGCAGATGGTACAGGCAGGTGAGTATTTGAACTTTATATCAGTCTTTAAGGAAGATGAGGAGAGTAACACCATATTTGGTCCTCACAGGAGATCGTGGAAGGGAGACAGAGGACTGCACACACCTCAGCTGAAGAGTACACAGAGTTTTCACGGAGCTGATGACTGGAACGAACTAGGGAATGGAACACAGGAGAACACACTGGAGGAAACACAGGAGGTAAATTTAACAGGCAGGCAAGTCTTTCAATGTATCTCACGGATAGCATAGAGAGAGAGTCCACTTCGTTGAAACGAGACCGGACACTGGAGTGAAGTGAGGTGTGTAGGTGATGGTGTTCGCTGTGATTGAGAGGTGGCTGAGCCTGGCCGATTCATGACTGTACCCCCCCCACCCCGAAGGCGCGTCTCGCACCGTAACAATTCCACCGGGGAAGGGGGATGGGCACCCTGGAGGCTGGTACAGGACGGAGACACGGGAGGCCTCCAGGGCAGATCAGGGAGTTCAGGAGGCCATGGCAGACCAGGGGACTCGGGAGGCCATGGCGGATCCTCGGTGGCTTTAGCCGGCTCGGCCACCAAGGCCACGGGCATACGGACCCCCCCCCCCCCAAAAAAAATT
>NW_015506723.1:30968-32373 GCF_001515645.1 Sinocyclocheilus grahami
CGGGAGGCCACGGCGGATCAGGGACCTCGGGAGGCCACGGCGGATCAGGGACCTCGGGAGGCCACGGCGGATCAGGGACCTCGGGAGGCCACGGCGGATCAGGGACCTCGGGAGGCCATGGTGGATCCTCCGTGGCCTTGGCTGGCTCGGCCACGGGTGTATGGCCCCCCCAAAAAAAATCTTCTTGGGGAAAACTAGGTATCCTTGTGGTCGCTCAAGAGGAGCGGGCACTGGAGGGCGCTCTGGAAAAACAGGCACTGGAGGGAGGTCTGGGGCTGGAGCCGACACCGTGCAGAACTGGGGATCAGGAGCCCTCCCCAGGCTTAACTGAGGGTCCGGAGCCCTCCCTGGGCCCAACGGGGAAATCAGGAGCCCTTCCCGGGCCTAACTGGGGATCAGGAGCCCTTCCTCGGCCAAACGAGGAATCAGGAGCCCTTCTTGGACCAAACAAGGAATCAGGAGCCCTTCCTGGGCTAAACGAGGAATCAGAAGCCCTTCCTGGGCTAAACGAGGAATCAGGAGCCCTTCCTGGGCTTAACTGGGGATCAGGAGCCCTCCGTGGGCTATACTCGGGATCAGGAGCCCTTGCTGGGCTTAGCTGGGGATCAGGAGCTCTTCCTGGGCTTGCCACATTAACGCTTGGCTGACTTGACTGGGGAACTGCCGGCTGCCTTGGGTGAGCTGCGGACGGTTCTGGCTCGGGACCGGACACTCCCCAGACACTGGAAGACACCTTCCCTCCAACTTAGCCCAGTGGTGTGTGGGAGGTCCACGGGGTGATGGTAGTTGGCCCCGAGCCAGAACAGCTGATTAACCGCGGCTAGCTTTCAGAACTCCCCGGTGTACTCGTAAAAGGGGAGATCCCGGTGAGCGAGGGCGGAGAAACACGCAGCAGATTGCATGCCGTGGGGAGAAACAGGGACAAAACAAAAAACTAAAAAAAAAAAAAACTAAAACGGGGAGAGGAGACACCGCTTACTTCTTGCTGAATCCCTTTGGGGTCCGGTCTTCTGTTACGGAAGGAGACTCACACAGAGGATTAGAAAAATACAAGGGTGATTATTTTCAGCAAGAGATGCAGATGGTACGGGCAGGTGAGTATTTGAGCTTTATATCAGTCTTTAAGGAAGATGAGGAGAGTAACACCGTATTTGGTCCTCAGGAGATCGTGGAAGGGAGACAGAGGACTGCACACACCTCAGCTGAAGAGTACACAGAGTTTTCACGGAGCTGATGACTGGAACGAACTAGGGAATGGAACACAGGAGAACACATTGGAGGAAACACAGGAGGTAAGTATAACAGGCAGGTAAGTCTTTCAATGTATCTCACAGATAGCATAGAGAGAGAGTCCACTTCATTGAAACGAGACCGGACACTGGAGTGAAGTGAGGTGTGTGCTTTT
>NW_015506723.1:32525-41870 GCF_001515645.1 Sinocyclocheilus grahami
AGCCCTTCCTGGGCTAAACGAGGAATCAGAAGCCCTTCCTGGGCTAAACGAGGAATCAGGAGCCCTTCCTGGGCTTAACTGGGGATCAGGAGCCCTCCGTGGGCTATACTCGGGATCAGGAGCCCTTGCTGGGCTTAGCTGGGGATCAGGAGCTCTTCCTGGGCTTGCCACATTAACGCTTGGCTGACTTGACTGGGGAACTGCCGGCTGCCTTGGGTGAGCTGCGGACGGTTCTGGCTCGGGACCGGACACTCCCCAGACACTGGAAGACACCTTCCCTCCAACTTAGCCCAGTGGTGTGTGGGAGGTCCACGGGGTGATGGTAGTTGGCCCCGAGCCAGAACAGCTGATTAACCGCGGCTAGCTTTCAGAACTCCCCGGTGTACTCGTAAAAGGGGAGATCCCGGTGAGCGAGGGCGGAGAAACACGCAGCAGATTGCATGCCGTGGGGAGAAACAGGGACAAAACAAAAAACAAAAAAAAAAAAAAACTAAAACGGGGAGAGGAGACACCGCTTACTTCTTGCTGAATCCCTTTGGGGTCCGGTCTTCTGTTACGGAAGGAGACTCACACAGAGGATTAGAAAAATACAAGGGTGATTATTTTCAGCAAGAGATGCAGATGGTACGGGCAGGTGAGTATTTGAGCTTTATATCAGTCTTTAAGGAAGATGAGGAGAGTAACACCGTATTTGGTCCTCAGGAGATCGTGGAAGGGAGACAGAGGACTGCACACACCTCAGCTGAAGAGTACACAGAGTTTTCACGGAGCTGATGACTGGAACGAACTAGGGAATGGAACACAGGAGAACACATTGGAGGAAACACAGGAGGTAAGTATAACAGGCAGGTAAGTCTTTCAATGTATCTCACGGATAGCATAGAGAGAAAGTTCACTTCGTTGAAACGAGACCGGACACTGGAGTGAAGTGAGGTGTGTGCTTTTGAAGGGGAGCTGATGATGATTGCAGATTTGTGACAGGTGCGCGTGATCAGTATTCAGGTGATGGTTAGGGCTGGGCAAAAAAAATGTATTTTCCGATTAATCATTTTTTAAAATGACGTCAATTCGATATCGATTCTCAAAAGCCGCGAATCGATCTTTTCCAGTATTTATTTCAGCACACATTTAAAACAAGATCTGATTAACGTGAATCTTATCATTAGTCTTCTCCACTAGATGTCACCCTTATTTACCTTGCGCGAAGTTACAACAGAAATCCTGTCATTCATTCAGCACTTATCATGGCCATACGCGCAATTCGCAATGCTCAGGTGAAATGCTATAGTAATACTATAAATCTGCGGAAGCATTTGATATCACGCATAAGGCGCCATGATTTCTGCAATGAATGAATGGCGGATGGTGCGGCGCACTTTTTTGTTCACTACACACATACTAAAGCACGGATGACGCTTGCGGTGTTTTCATTTTCTGCCATATCACTATATGATGATATGAACACGATTGTCATCTCCAGCTGCTATGAGAGTCACTTCATTAGCATTTAACGTTTCATTTGAGAAATCTACTGTCATATCACATACACAGCAGCTGGAAGTTCTTCACGGCAACCCGTCAAAAGAAAAGTTTAGTTTAATGTTAACTCAATGCTACTACTGCTAATAAATATTAATAAATCTTTATTTTTAAAGGAATAATCACATCTGTTTTCTGTTTAATTTTAACAGTAAACCTCTGTTGTGCAGCACTTTGTTTGCCAAAAAATAAAAGGGTTTAATTTTCATTTGATTAGGATAAATTAAATTAATGTTTTATGCCTTCATCTGATTACCAGAAAAATTAAGAACATTTTATAGGGCCCTATTATTGTTTAAAAAAGGACCCTATACAAAAAAAGGATAGGTTTAAAATACAGGCATGTGGTTCTTAATTTCTTTTGATTAATTCACCATTTGTAAACTGATGTTTACTGTTCATTTTTTAGAAATATCAATAGCATTTGTATTAAAACTATATTCACTGAATGTAATCAAAAAATCGAGAATCGAATCGAGAGCTTGCGAATCAAAATCGAATCGAATCGGGACATCTGAATCGATACCCAGCACTAGTGATGGTGTTCGCTTTGATTGGGAGGTGGCTGAGCCTGGCCGATCCGTGACAGTAATATTGTGAAATGTGAAATATTATTATGATTTAAAATAACTGTTCTCTATCTGAAAATATTTTAAAATGCAATTTATTCCTGAGATGGCAAAGCTGAATGTTCAGCAACCACTACTGCAGTCTTCAGTGTCACATGATCCTTCAGAAATCATTCTAATATGCTGATTTTGGGGCTCAAGAAACATTTCTTATTATTATCAATGTTGAAAACAGTTGTGCTGCCTAATAATTTTATATCACATTTCAGGATTTTTTGATGAATTTTTGTAAGATTCTAATGTTTTTTACCGTCACTTTTGATCAATTTAATGTGTCCTTGCTGAATAAAAGTATTCATTTCTTTCAAAAGAAAAAATAAATCTCATTGACACATGAGATGATGACTCCAGTTAATTCAGTGACCTGTTTTATTTTACATGGCCATTTCGAGATCTCATATCCAAAGACTTGTGATCAGTCTTTGCAAAACCCATTATTTTAAATATTGAGGGGATGTGCCTCCCTCGATATCTACGTGGTCATGCATGCATGTGACTTCCTCTCTCAGAGAGTCACAAAGACCAGCAGTAACTATTAAAATCTTTTATCTTTTAATCTTTCACTCTGTGCTTGTTAATCCTAACTGCAGTCTATTTGACAGGCATGCTTGTCCTTGGTAGACCTCTCCATGAGACCGAGTTTTCATGTTGGCTTTAGGTCAGACGTGCCTAAAACAGATTTTAAATTAGTTAATTTTATACATATTTTAATACTTCTGTTAAAAGTTTCATTTGAAGGAATGAAACAATAGAATTACATTGATGTCTTATTGATAATTTATGGTGCAAATAATGTCCCCACATATAGTTATGAAAAACAGAGGTAAATCAGTTGGTCATTGCATTTTTTAAAAAAGTCTAATATCTGAACCAGTGCCACTAGCAACTTTCTTTGTTATAATAAGGACTTTTTTCTACACTTAATTTGCAATTTGTAATGACCTTCTGTGAAACTTCATACTGAATCTGTGTAAAGACCCATCAGTGTGTTTATTAAGTGTAGGCAAGTGATACTTTTTAGAAAAAAAATCACAACATTGAGAATGTTGTGATTTAGATTTGCATATGTAATGAATGTGTAGGTGTCCTTGGCTAAAGATAATCCTCATATCTCTTGCAAAAACACAAAAAGGGAAAGGAGGTAGTGAGTGAGAGAAAGAGAGAGAAGAAGAGATGAGAATTGTGTTTGTAATTATGAAACACCTCTGTGATTGTGCTGAATGCACGGCATGGCAAAATGAATCATTAAACTGGGCGTGATAATGCAGGAGTGAGGAGCTTCTAGGTAGAGAGTTGACCTAACGCATCTGTGTGCTGTGGAAATCTAGATCAAGAATACAAAAGAACATGCAAATATCCCCAGAACTTCTACAGAATATGTCAGAAATCTTTTAAAATCTCTTTTTTCACCATGTGATGTATTTCATCTTTTGTGTGCATTTTGAATTATCGCATCAGAATCGAGAGATGGAAACGCTGAATTTCAAATAAAAATGCCTTCATTCGCAAAAAAACGTTTTTACGCTTGCTTGAGGTGGTTTTTGACTTGTGCAAAAAAGGGTTAATGCGAATAATGGGAGATGGAAATGCATTTTGCGAATAAATTCCTCCAAGCGCATCAAAAAAGCCATGTGACTTTGCGCTATGGGACGGCAAATCCTGCTAACCAGTGGACCGACCTTGTTCCACAGCATCTGAAATGTTGTTATATGGTCATTCGGAAATGCCAGAGCAAAGTCTGTCATCAAAGTATTTCTGTATAATTGCCTCCCAGAACTGTTAAATGACTGCGTTCCCAAACAGCAGCATCCACCTCCGAAAACAATAACCGCATTCATTGTGTTTCGTCTGCTGGTTCTGAGGTGCAAGTCATTTATTATATAGGAAAATTATTATATTCAGTAGCTTCTTAGTGATGTATAGTGCCAGTTTATCAGGAAGTGATGATTTTGTTCTCTTTGACTCGTTGGATGGAAACGGTGCTTGTTCGCAAATGTTTTAATCGAAATATTCAAATTTTGCGCACAAGTTAAATTTGCAACTTTGGATGGAAACCCGGCTATTGATATAAGATGTTTGTATACATCCTTCAGTAATCAGAACAGCTTCAGTTAATCCTGTCAGTGTTTTGGTGTTCATTCTGGTTATTATTTTGATTATTATCAATTTTGTAAATATTAACTTTAATATTAATAAATTTTAATCTTAAATATTAAACTTAGTTTTTTATGTTTTATTTTTAATTTAGTTGCACACATGAACAATATTTTCAATTTAATAACCTGCAGTTGTGATAGTGGCTTGGAAAACTCCTTGTAGATGATAAAACTTTACCTTTAAAATTTCTAAATAGAAGCTCCTAATGTCTCCAAACAGCACATTTTTGAATATTATAAGATAGGTCAAACACTGTGGCACTTCAAAGAGCTCTTTTTTTCTGTCTTACTTTCACTTCTGAGTATCACACTGACTGTGGTGTCGTTCCCTCAGAGTGCCTTTTTGCCCTGTTTTTAATGATACACTCCACATCTCTTAGAATCTGCCCTCGCCATTAACCCTGAGACACTTTTTGACCCTCACACTGTCTAAGGACCCATTAGACGGGACTGGTCGAGGGGTACATTGATGGATGCTGCTTCTGTCCCTATTGCCTGCATACATTTTCTGCTCCCACACACGCAAATGTCTAAAAATGAAAGGAGGTCATTACTGAGGGGCTCAGGAAACTTTATTATAGAAAACCTCTACTGGCACAGATAATGTTAATCATATGACACTGTCCCATGTGTCTCAAATGTCCAGCAATCTTGAATGTCAGACACATTGCATGAATACACATTCTAATGTAATGGCACAAAACAGGATTTATTTTGAAATTAAAAGGTCAGATACTAACATAAAGTCAGAGTACATTTCAATGCTTGCAACAGAACTGATATAGAGTAATTCTGAATATAAAGAGTTGCTGCAACTTCTAGAAGGTGCTAACATATTGCTTTTTGTTTGTTTTTTTCCCCTCTTTGTGAATGTCTCGCATATAGATCTGGCAGTCTTGCGAGTTTCACTGACAGACTGTGAAAATGCATTTGCATTCTATTATTTTTTTCGTCTTGGGTTAGTTAGATAAAATAAGCTGATGTTTTGGGTCTCTAGGTCTTTATTGTTCTTGTTTCATGTCTCTCTCTCTCTTTTTCTCTGTCAGCTCCAGTGATTGTCACTGCTGGACTTTTTATATTTATCTGCTGGAGATCAATAAGACAGCTCCTGTGGTGGTCTTTTCTGTTGGGCCAAACAAATAATTGTTTGCTTGGCTGTAAAAACATCACTTTAAATGCCATATTTCATCCACACTTCAGTGGTAAGCATTATAGCTGGTTGATTGCGCTGAAGAAGACAGACCCTTTGTAAATAGGCCCATGTGTGTGGGCTGCCTCTACTCAGAGGTGAAGTTTTTAAGCAAAGCTGAAACTGTTTTATCGTTGTTTGAGCTTGACAAGTATGTATCTGATCTTACATGCATAACCAAAAAGTTTTGCTGCTAGCCTGCAGCAGATGTTCTCTGATGGCCTGGGCGCTTACACAAAGTGATTTTACTTGATATTTTATTGTTCAGTTAAAAGGTTACCAGTGTTATTTTAGTATTAGTTATAAACTATTAGAGTATTCATTAAAGCTACACTATGTAACCTTTTGCCCATTAGATGTTAAAAAATACATTTGCATGCTTCTTAAGAAAGAACGTTGTTTTGGTTGTGAAGAATGTCTGCTATTCCCAGTGAAATCTGTCTCAACTGCTCTGAAGTATAAATAATTATTTTAGGTGTATAAGTGTATAGGTGTATTTGGGTAAAATAAAGGTATGGTTTGGAAGATGGATTTTCGTTTTTTTGCACTCTATTTTTCAATACTCTCAAATCTGAATTCTCAGCACTACAGTCTTCAGTGTCACATGATCCTTCAGAAAACATTTTTTTTTTTTTCACTTTTAGTATTAGTAATTTTGGTATTTCCACTTTATTATTTATTTCAGTTATCCTGTACTAATTGATCTAAAATTGATCTAAATCTTCTCTCTCTAGCTCAGAACTGTTCAGGTCATCGTACATGTGGTCAGTGCCTGGAACATCCTGACTGTGGTTGGTGCGGAGACCCTACAGACACAGGTCAGGGTCAGTGTATTGAGGGATCATACCGTGGACCAATGAGGAGCCTGAGCAGACATAGCCGAGAGAGGGTATTGGACACTAGTATCTGTTCAAGGGAAAAGGGCTATGACTGGGCCTACATAACCTGCCCAGGTAAACATAAAAACACACATGCTTAAACCTGTAAATTATGTTGTGTGTGAAAACAGTCCAATCAAATGAACACACACTCCTCTCACTGTATGTTTCAGCATGCCAATGTAACGGGCACAGTACGTGTGTTAATGGCAGTGTATGTGAGCAGTGCAAAAATCTCACAACTGGGCCGCAGTGCCAGATCTGTCTACCTGGTTACTATGGAGACCCCACAAATGGAGGGAAATGCCAAGGTGAGATATACTGTATGTACAAGCGTGTGTCTGTCTGTTTGTGTGCTTGTTTGTATCTGCGTTTGAAAATCAGAGTATGACTCTTGAAGGAATAGTTTGTGCACCCAAAAAGGAAGGTTTTTTGCTCATCTGCTCACTCTTTCAAACATGCATGGTTTAGGGTGTACTCACACTAGGCGTTTTGAACCGTGCCCGAGTGCGTTTGACCCCCAAAGCCCGGTTCGTTTGATTAGTATGAGCGCACCGTGCCGCGCTCGGGCGCGGTTCGTTTAGTCGGCCCTGGCCCGGTTGGAAGAGGTGGGCCAGGGCACGGTTCGGTTGGGCTCGGGTTCGGTACGCATGCAATGTGAGCGCTAACCGTGCCGGAGCACGGAACAGATACTATTTTGTGTGCGCTACTGTCATCATTACGACCGCAAACATATTCTATTTCTACTACTACACTACACTTTTCAATTTATACTTTTTAATTGAAGTATATTTAGGTTTATAATGGCTCTGGTTCTTACCTTATTGATGAACAGGAAATGTAGTTTGCAAGTAAAGCTGCAGGTTATTTCATTAATGTCAGCTGCCTCCATAATAATTTTCTGATACATATAAGTGAAAATCAATACACGGCATAAATTATAAATTAATTATTAGTAATTATATTAGCGAAAGTGGTTTTCTCCGTTATTTCATAGATGACGTAAGCGTGCTCTGGCCCGTAATGTTTATTGGAAGTGTGAGTGCAGGCCAGCGGGGGAGTGGGGATAATCGCGCTCGGGCTCGGTTCAAGGCAACCGTGCCTACTGTGAGTACACCCTTAGTCTCTATGGAGCAACATACATTTAGCAGAATATCCAGATGTTGTTTTCCATACAATGAAAGTGAATAATAAATATGGCTGCCAAGCTACAATCAAAACAGAAGCCACAGAAGGAGTCCATTTGAACGTGCCATACATTCCAAATATTTAAATGACAGCTTGCTGTGAAGAACAAAGCAAAATTTAAATGCAAAAGTGACATTTTCCTGATATGTACCATTCTTTTGTTCCGTTTCTGTTTTACTGACTGACTAGAGCGAAGTTAATACTTAAAATTTTGTATAAATGTATGCATGCATGGAAGGACTTGACTGACCAACATATTGCCACTATATTTTTTATTTGAATGCCATTCCATTTTGTTTCAGATTAATTTAACCCCTAGTTCTTACATACAGTATATCGTCATGACAGGGAGTGTGAATTCTGTCCAAATTTGAGACGGTGCAAGGCAAGCTAATGAGTGAGTCTTTCCAGTTTAGCCTGGGCAACCTGCTAAATAACTCCTTTTCCATGGAAGAGAAAAAAATCATATTGGTTTGGAAAGGTTTGAGGTGTGAGTAGAGGATGTGAGAACTTTCATTACTTGTTAAACTACGACTTTAAGGTGTACATGTGGCCACACACTATTTCAAACTGAAATCGATGCAGTAGTTAATTCATAAACAGTCTGCATGCATCCAGATGTACCAGAGGATATCCCAGTGTCCCAATCTAATTTTGTTGTAATGGTTAGTGTGGCCATATTTCATTCCAAGTGCAGTATTCAACCTGACGCAAATTGTATTGATTTGATGTGCGCTCCTCGTGTTAGTTCTTCACTGTGGCTTTTCTCCCGGTTTCCAATCACTGAGTTTATATACAAGCTTCATCACTCTTAGAGATGAAACTGCAGCGAGAGCGAGAGAAAGGCAGCAAAGAGGCGCAAGGAAGGTGGTGTAATAACATCATTCTCTGTCGGACAGATGTGCGTTTTCTCCACATTCTGTGACATTAAATCACTCTTAATCATTTTCTTATTTCCTGGACTTGACTGCCGCCCCACCTCCTCGTCTATACAAGCAGTCCAGCGCTCACAGCGGAGATTTGATCGATGTGCGGCCCTCCACATCTATCAAGGATACACGCTCTCCTCTCCATTTCTCCTCCCTGTTGAATACCTCCGTGATTAAGTGTGCTTTACTGACTGCGTCTTGGTGTAAATGCGCACATGTGTTTAATGCTTGGATTGTGGCTGCCGCTTTTACAGCAGTGTCATTTTTCAGAGTTAGTGAATGGAGGAGATTTACCTCACCTCGTACACTAATACGTTTAAACCACTGATCTGTGTTAGATTAGATGAGGAGAGATGGAGAGCAGCCCACTGTGTGGAGAGCGGGGAAGGCTGGATGGATATCTCTCACCGAGTGTGTGCGTGTGTTGTCTGAAGGAGAAAAGAGACAGGCCCTCAAAGTAAGATCAGGGTAAAATATGACACGTGGCCGGCTGCCCTTGACGAGAGAGAAAAAACAGTCTGTGGAAGATGGAGGACATGTGTCCTTTTGAAATGGCCCACTTAGTTAAAGGACAACAGAGGGCAGACAGAGTCCTGGGATTTTGTGTATGTACAGTATGTGTGTTTATTTATTTGTTTGAGTGATGTAGTTTGGAATTCATGCTTTTCAACTGAGAGCTGTGACCTGCTGAGGTCTGTCTTTTGTGCATGTACATACTTGTATGTGTGTGGGCTTGTTAAGAGTAATTTTATACCATGGTAATGGTATGTAGCACAATAAAATGGTTTATATACTGTATATATATATATATATATATATATATATATATATATTTAA
>NW_015506723.1:41972-49482 GCF_001515645.1 Sinocyclocheilus grahami
ACTTAGGGGGCCACAGAATAACTTAAAACTATTTAATTATATTTAAATGAACATAAATAAAATGCTAAAGACATACTTTGCTAAAAAATGCTAAATACTTTGAAAATGGAAGGCAATTAATCTTATTGTTTGTATTTCTTCCTCCAATGAGTGCAAACGTGACGCTAATTTCTGATAATCATAATATACATATAGTTTCAAAGTGGCTTTATAGAAAATGCATGTTTCACATGTAATAGAATCCAGATGTGACTATGGCTATGTTCACACTGTCAGAGTCTCAAAATGTCACGTTCACACAGCAACTTACAGTAGCTTCTCGGATACTGTCTGTATGAACATGCAATGGGAATCAAGCCCGTATTCCTTACCAGTTACCATAGCTTTCTGACACAACAAGAGTCCAATCGAGCCGCGAGTTCATCCGTCAAATCTTAATTAAAGGGACAGTAGCTTTTATATTTGGGTGGAGAGCGGAGTATTTGAGTCGCGCAGAACACAAAACTGACGGGAGCGGCTCTGGTGGAGATCTAAAACTTTCAGATGACAAACAGCTCATTTCTCCATCACTGTAAGTTACTGGAACCGGACATGAAAACATGCAACACACGGTAAACATGCGTTTGTGCAGCAGAGTGGTTCCCTCTTGCACTGTATGATGTGACAGACAACTAGTAGTCCAGTCCTGTTCTGTTCACACAGCACGTGTTTTCCGAGAATGCAGTTGTGAGTCCTGAAAATTTATGGGTGTGAGTTCGGTTACAGAATGTGGTTGTCATACCTGAAAATAACAGTACTGTGTGTGAATGTAACCGTATTAAGGATTCAAATACAGGACTGACAACCGTATTCTGCTGCTGTGTGAACGAGGCCAATGTCAAGGGTAAAATCCACTCTAATGTGCTGATTCATTTGAACAAATCGGTTAGATTCACAAACAATACAAACAAGTAACTCTGAGCTGATTTATTTAATTGAATCAAACAGATTTACAAATCAGTCTTAAACTTTTACTCTAATGCTTAAAAAATGATCTTACATTTGACCCATTCATCCTATTTTTCATTTAAAAAATGGTATCAGAGCATAAGTTGACTGTGCTTCTGGCATACTTTCTATGTTGAGTGATTTTGTAATTTGATAATTAAAGTAATTTGGCTTTTACATTTTTCATTTTACTACTACAAGTATAAGCAATTGTAATAGCAATCTTTGCATTGCACATTTTGCCCGATCCAGTTACAATATTGTGTTTATTATTTTGTGACTAAAGGCCGGGACACATCAAGCCGACATCAAAGAACTAGCGGCCTCGCATCGACAGCGTCAGCTGCGCTCGAACACACCACACAGACTACAGCAGACGGCAAACTAACACGTGCGTTCTGCGCATGCGTGAGAAGAATTAACTGTCTATATCAGCAGCTATCAATAGTATATATTCGTCATTCAAAAGGAGAAACCGAAACAAAGATATACGAGATAAACGCAAATATACGAAACGTAAACAAAGCAGCGCTTGCTTACCATTTTGAATATCAGTAACGTTGATAACTTTAATCATTTTAAGCGGCTCATGTTGTTATGAAAACATTCGCGTATTAGAATGATTGGGAAAGATCACGTAACATTTAAACAGCCTTCTGTCTGTACCGCCTTCATTTACGTGCTTGTTTTCATCACTTTCACTTTAATTCTCGGGCACTGACTCTTTTGCTAAACTGAACATCCGATCAGAGCTCTCACTCGCGCCGATAGTCCCGACGGCGATTCAACATGTTGAATCGGGCAAACTGCACCGACGTGAGCCCGACGAGAGCCGACGAGTGGAACACACCAAACAAACTAGCCCAACCGTCGCTCACCCTCAGCCCGACATTGGGCAACGGTCGACCGTCGGCTTGGTGTGTCCCGGCCTTTAAATATTTTTTGCTACGTATGGATATCGCCAACTGCCTCACAATACGGTAGTGTTTATCCATGTACTTGTAGACATTTACTGTATTTTTGTGTCTGTGTGTGTACCTGACAGAGTCATATTGACCCTACAGCGGTGCTATTCCTGGCCTCTGACTGGACAAACACATGCACACAACACCCTTATTTTCCATCTCTTTATTTGACCTTTATTTGTGTCATTCTCTGCTTGAGGTATAAAACACACACCTGTTCAGTCACCCAACATGACAGTCAAAACTGGACCTGGAGCATGAAAACGTGAACATTTTGGAATAGTGTGTTCATTTAATCTCCATGCAAACTCCATCATTTTCATAATTAATGGGATAGTTCACCCAAAAATGAAGACTCTATCATCATTTACTCATCCTCATGTTGTTCCAAACCTGTATGACTTTCTTTATTATGTGAAACATAAAGACATTTTGAGAAACTTATTAATGTTTTTTTAGTCTATACAATGAAAGTCAATAATCACCAAAACTCTTTTGTTACCACCATTCTTCAAAATAGCTTAATTTGTGTACCATAGAAGAAAGAAAGTTTGAAAGGACATGAATGATGACTATCCGGCAAGTCCATCAGGCTAATTTCAAGCCCCTAAATCACAGAAAACTTTGAATCAATCTCTCATAGATTATATAATCATGAACATCTAATAATAGCTTTAAAATCCATTTAAATCTGTTTTAGTTTTGTAAACTGTGTTGCCTCGGAAACAAGATAATTGAGAGCACTCCCAACTAATGATAGTGTCTGATGAAGGTTCCCTAATGATTGTGAAGCTGGTGGAACTAGTATGACAGTATGTAATGAGATTATAATGAACATTTGGGAGGTGCATGTTCAAATAGTTCCGCTAATTGCAATGCTACAGGTAAATAAGGTGCTGTTTATCCACTCTTATTCCTCAATAGTTTGTGGTATCTCCTCATCCTCAATCCTGATTTGAGCCTTTCCAAACCTGTTTTGCTTTTAGTAAAGAAATCTGAACATTTTAAAGGGGTCATGAACTCCCTTTTTTATTTGTTTGTGCTGTTCTCTGAGGTCCACATATAATGTCATCTTTATTATTGTATTGTTATTTTTACATCAACTCTGAAGTAAACGCCCACTGCTATGGTTGGCTAACAGTTGTGTATGTTTGACAGCCTACATCCTTTATAGATAGGTACTGCTGTGATTTAGGTTAAAAACAGGCAGTGATGTACAAGCGGGTGTTGATCTTCTTCTGCGGAAGTGGTGTTTAGCTACACTATTACATCACAAAGTTGCACATTCCTCAACCTGTCACTTTGGCAGATTGGCTTCATTATAAGCTGTTTTTAGACTAATGAGAAAGTTTTGAGTTCTGAAATAGTGGTCGACCGATATTGGTTTTTTGACAGCCGATGCCGATATCTTAGAAAGCAGGGTGGCCGATGACCGATATAATTGTATTTATTTTAATGAATATTTAAGAAATTTGAAATCATTTGAAAATGGATTAAAATTAATTTGTAAAATAAACATACTTATACTTTAGATGACAAAGTATTTTCCACAAATAAATCAATATTTAATACAAATATAATTAAAAAGGAAGTAAACTGTAACCAACAGAGCACTCCGTATTCTGGGAAGTTTGTGTGCATTGGGAATCATATTTTTTCAAATAAAGCCAAGGTAACACCCATTTAACATACAGCACACAGTGAAAACGATATGAATATGACAGTGGGCAAAAGCATGAAGCGCAGCATAATTTGAAATCACGAATTTAATGTTTAAAGCATTCAATTTGCATGGACCAAAAGTTACGCAGAGAACACACGATCATGCAGGTCACATGCACACTTCACAAGATCTCACAACTGAATAAGACTAAGTTTGCAAGGTTTATGAAATTCAATTTTCATTAGCCATTCAAAGATTTGTTTAAATGATGTAAATGCGTATTTGCTGAATGCTGACAGCAAACGAGAAAGTATTATAATGTTTGCCTTTCTATTACTAATAATATACAAGCAATCGTTATAATACTTTTTATATACATTTTAATTTCTTTGTTTAACAGTTCTATCGGATTATTAGACAGACTTCTGTCCGTACTAGACAAAACTGTTAACGACGACGGCTGCATCCGAAAACTTAGGCAGCTGACTTGCTGCCTCGCTGCCGTATGAGGCAATAGCTTTGCAGGCAGCGTTTTTGCATGAAGGCACCTCATGAAACTGATTCCGGACAGGCTTCTGAGGCAGCGTAGAATGAGTTTTTGTGATAACTAAATGAATATTTAATTGCTATAATACTGATTTCTCGCTAGAAATAACATCAAAAGTGCAAAAAGTTAGTCAGAAATATACATTTGCACACAAACTGACCACCAAACGCAACTTTCAGACGCCATCTTTATTTTTTAGCTCAACCGTTACGGAATGGAAAGCACAGGATTGTGAGATATCAAAAGCAGCGAAAGATACATCTATGCTGCCTTCAAAATTCGATCAGAAGGAGGCAGGAAGTAAAGCAGAATTTGGATTCGGATGTGCCTTGAAATAAATAAAAGTCCGGCGTGTCGTCAAAATAAAAGTCCCGCCTCGAACGCTTCAGCAATACAGAAAAACTTATCGGCCGATGCCGATATTTGAAAAATGCCAAATATCGGGCAATATATCGGTCGACCACTATTCTGAAACTTACCAGATGTTTTTATAGTACAATGGCCTCTTATATGTCAAAAGATCAAGTTAATTTTGATTTTTCAGACCAGCATATCTGTGCATGTATAGTATGCATATTTCTTTCCTAAATTGTCAAGTATAATTTTTGTTAATCATTCACTCATGGCATGAAGCTCTCCCATGTGTCAGCACTGCTAACATCACTCTCAGTGAGTACGAGCACACGGTGGCAGTCATATAAAGCGGACAGGAGGGGAAACTCTAACATCAGGCACAGATGGAGAAGATCTCCGCTTTGCCTCTCGCTCAGAACATTTCCCCCCTCCTAATCTCTTTATGGATCGTTTGAGATAGTTGAGATAGTTTGCTTTTGCACACAGCGAGATTTCAGCAGTGCCTGTCCCCTCCACACTCCCCATCCCCAACAAAACAACTGTGGCATCTAATCATGTTTTGCCAAATCCAGTTTGTGTTGTACAAGCTTCTGTTGGTTTTGGGGTGATTGGGGTGCATTCACAGAAGGTCATACTTGACATTCTTTACAAATACCTTTAAAAATGCTTCATGGGAACATGTGCATCATGTTGAATGAGCCCTGTAAATATTTGTTTCATTATTGATTTACAGTAATAATATATAATTAAAAATCATGTTTTAATTATTTCTAAATTAATTATACTGTGACAACCCCTAATGAGAGCAGACTAAACACTAAAAAAAATATATATATTATTTTTCAAATAACGTTGTTAAAATGAGCTGAAACAACACATTTTTTATGCATTTAATTTAATTTAAAAAATTTTACCATTTATTTTTAATATGTTCAATCCACCTACATTTGTAAAAATTCAGTTAACTTAATCATTTTATGTTGGGTCTACATAACTAACTGAGCAGTGGATTTTAGTTCCCAGCATGCTTTGCATGGGATTGCATTAAGGCCCTGTCCCAAATGGAATACCTCATGTGCATTTGCGGTCTTACGGACTTACAATGGCCGCCGCGTGCACACGATCCACACTTCTGCTGAGCCCGCACTGGGGTGAACTCCGCAGCAGACTTCTACCCGACAGTCAAAGCGGCATTATGTCACGAAAGTGCGGACTCAGAGGAAGACCGCGAGGGTTTCGGGTGCCATTTGGGGCAGGGCATAAGTGGGCAAAATGTTAAAATTAAGCATAAATAAGCATAGTGTAAGTGTTTTTCAGTAAAGAGAAAGACTTATTAGAGTTAATTGTTATTATTGGTTATTATTTTTGAGATTTAGAAGAGTTCCAATTAAGATTTTGAGTTTTGAAGTTACCACTGTGCAGAAGAGTAGCGCCCAGCCCAGATTTGGTGCCCTGTGACTTCTGGCTTTTCCCAAAATTAAAATCACCTTTGAAAGGGAATAGATTTCAGACCGTCGATAAGATTCAGGAAAATACGACGAGGCAGCTGATGGCAGTTCCAACAAAGAATTTTGCAGAGTGTTTTGATATGACATGGCTGGATACATTCCGGACAGCCCTAGTATAACAATAATAAATGTGATTGTTATTAGCATGACAACATTTGTTTTTGCTAGTCACTAACACAGGAAGTTGGGTCAACAAAACATTATTTGTTTAAATTAGCTTGTTTTAGTCTTGTTGTACGGACCTGAACTAATTATGTGGAAAAGTTTTCCTTAATTTAATTCCTTAATAAAAGTTCACTGAACAAGACATTTTTTTGTGTATTTAATAATAATAATAATAATAATAATACGATAACTAGTAAAAAATAAATACTAGTAAAATATATACTTTTATTAATAATAATAATAATACAGGGCTTAAAGTTCTCCGGCACCATGCCGGATCTCCGGCGTGCAGTGTTTGGCTGCGAAAAAAAATAATCTTACATTTAAAAAAAAACTTGTTGATATCCCTTTCGAGTCAATGAATTCGCCTACCAATGGTCGGAGAGGAGCACAGCTTTCACTCTCAACCAAACTAACATTACTAGCCAATCAGAATGTTTTGCTCTTATAAACACGAGATGCGCATAATAGTATCCAGTTGCAGAGTCGCAGCCAAAAGCGCGACAAAAAGCTGCGAGGCGCAATGGTCAAAGATGCCCATCTAGCGCATATTTACATAGAAAAACTAATTAAAAAGCAGCAGAGCTTTGTATACAGCTCAGAGTAATCACGTCATCTCCATAAGAATGATATGATTGTCAGAACAAATTTACCGGGATTTTTGAAAAGGTCCTGTTCACACATGATCTCTTAATGGTAACTTACCAGTAATTTAGTATGTGTGAAAGGGGCTAAACTCTTCCTCTGCATATGCTGTGAATTTGAATTGCTTAAAGTTAATCTGGGAAAACAGTGTGCATTATCTCACTAGATTTGTAACATAAATCATTTATAAACCACAGGAGAATACATCAATCTATTTCTAAATATGCCATTTATTGTACATTGCAATTTCAAAATAAACGTTTCTGAGTTTGCATGTGGTCAAATATTAAAATGTAATGGATTTCATCGTTTAATGGATTAAACATTGTTGAATCACGCTGTAAAGTGAAAGTCACCAGGCCGTTGGCGCCCTCTGCAGGTATTTGTTTTAATACATAATAAGGCACAATATGTAATTTTCGCCACATAGATGTAACTTCTTAGCCGTCGAAGCGAAACGAGGCCGCTGAACGAGTGTGACACACGGCTCATAAGCAGCAGAGCTTTTATTATGCCACAGTCGACCGCTTCCGCTCCTTCCGGTCGTGTGTATGTGGGGGAAAAAAGCAGCCATACTAGATACATTTGAATGTTCTGTTATATTGCCACTTTGTGTGATCGTCACCGGTCTATTAAAAAGCACAACATATTAAAGCGTCTTTGGTGTTTCCATGTT
>NW_015506723.1:49495-54529 GCF_001515645.1 Sinocyclocheilus grahami
GTTTTGATATTTTATTTGAGCCAATTATTATTGCCTCATCATTAGTTTATATATAAATAGTCATACTTAAGCCTGGTTTTCACTTAGGTCTATTTGTATTACTAAAAAATATCAGATTACTCAGTTGTCAAAATAATCAGTAGATTACTTGATTAGTAAAATAATCATTAGTTACAGCCCTAGATTAGTTAAAATATTTCTAAATACAAATGCATTGTATTACTTTTGTAATTAAAAGACAAATATTTTGTCATTGAAAATTTCTTAAAAATAGTATTAAAATATTGTCTCTTTCTAGTGAACCAAGTATCTGTATTTTGTCTCATCTCGTGAGCACTGTCACACCCCTAGTGTCGATAAGCGGTGATATAGCTCATCATTTTCCAAGTGTATGATATAGCTTTCGTTCTTCAGGTCAACCATATATTCATTTAAAAAAATCAGTTTGAATAAGGAAAGCAATAACTTTGCCAGTGTCCTTTCAAATGTTAAAGTTGCCACAGTCTTTGCATGTGCTGAGTTATGAATATGTGTATATGTTTGAACAGTTTCACTAATAGAACATCAGTGTTGTGTAGTACACTGAGACTGTATGTGTCCTTTAGCTCCTGATGTCACTGTTACAGTCTTTACGATGTCTCCATGGAGTCTGCTGGCAGCATCTGCTGTATTTGGCTCAGGGTAGTAGCACATCACTGTGAGCTGACAACGGAAGTCATTGTAATTACTTGGTTTTGATATTTTATTTGAGCCAATTATTATTGCCTCATCATTAGTTTATATATAAATAGTCATACTTAAGCCTGGTTTTCACTTAGGTCTATTTGTATTACTAAAAAATATCAGATTACTCAGTTGTCAAAATAATCAGTAGATTACTTGATTAGTAAAATAATCATTAGTTACAGCCCTAGATTAGTTAAAATATTTCTAAATACAAATGCATTGTATTACTTTTGTAATTAAAAGACAAATATTTTGTCATTGAAAATTTCTTAAAAATAGTATTAAAATATTGTCTCTTTCTAGTGAACCAAGTATCTGTATTTTGTCTCATCTCGTGAGCACTGTCACACCCCTAGTGTCGATAAGCGGTGATATAGCTCATAATTTTCCAAGTGTATGATGTATCTTTCGTTCTTCAGGTCAACCATATATTCATAAAAAAAATCAGTTTGAATAAGGAAAGCAATAACTTTGCCAGTGTCCTTTCAAATGTTAAAGTTGCCACAGTCTTTGCATGTGCTGAGTTATGAATATGTGTATATGTTTGAACAGTTTCACTAATAGAACATCAGTGTTGTGTAGTACACTGAGACTGTATGTGTCCTTTAGCTCCTGATGTCACTGTTACAGTCTTTACGATGTCTCCATGGAGTCTGCTGGCAGCATCTGCTGTATTTGGCTCAGGGTAGTAGCACATCACTGTGAGCTGACAACGGAAGTCATGAGGGGCACAGCACCAGGCTCACCTATCCATTAATTAAACCTTCTGCCCCATAGAGGTGAAACACTTACCTGGAACCAATTTACTTAGAATGGCTGTGGCTTCTGCCATTACAACTGTATGTGTGCTTTATATAAAAGTTACTCAATTCCCGTTTTATTGTTTTCATCAGACATGGGAATATTACATTTAAAAGGTAAATTAAAGTTCTTATAAATTATGTGCATGCATTGTGTAGGCTATATTATCTTATCCATGTAACTTCTTACTTCTTAGCCCTATAACAAGCCAGGAATGAGTAACATTATGTAGGGTTCATTTCATCTAAATTGGTGAATGAGAAAGAGAGAAAAAAATGCTTATTTTTTTTGTTTTACGGATCAGATAATGTCTACTGCACTTTTTATAGCCATAATAATTATTAATCTTCTTTGCGTAAAAAAAAAATTTCTTCTTCTTATTTTTTTAAGAATGACATCACTGGAAGAGGTTAAAAGCTGTAGAAATCGCTGATTAAATGTGCAATGATTTATCAAGCGGTGAATGATTAATGATGGAACATGGCGTTTTGTTTCCTTTTCCCTTAATAGATTTAAACAGATGATATTCTTTCTATTAGACATCTATCTGTCTGTCTGTCTGTCTGTCAATATTTATGAAATAATTAATCCTGATATTTGTAAAAAATACTATTATCTTGAAAAATGTATTTAGAAGTGTTTTTGAAAATAATGATAAATATGTGTGAACCTACACATTTTGAAGTTGTATGGAAAATATTAGGGGTGGGAATCACCAGAGGCCCCACGATACGATATTATCCCGATACTTGTGTCACGTTACAATATTATTGCGATTTTAAATATATTGCGATATTCTGTGATATATTGCAATTTATTACCTTTTTCCATCTTCAAATTATGTTCCCAAACTAAAACTTTGGCAACATCTGTTTTAACTACAAATAAATATTTCTCAGTTTGTTTATCTCACTTCAATTTTATTGTTGCAGTGCAAAATGGGAAAACCTGTAATAAATGTTGTATGCACCTGGCAAACTATTTGTATTACAGTCTAGTCTAGTCAACCTTAATTAAATGTAAACAGGTATGCACTGCTGTGCTACTAAATATATTTTGAACAATGCAACGTGAACTTGTACAAAAAAGTTGTGCAGACCCTTCAGCAATTGGGGCATTTGAAAGTAAATTACTGTTAAATTTAAAATAAATAAAACATAGTCTTACATTAAAACAAAAATATTACATTTAAATTAAACATAACTAGTGGTCGACCGATATAGGTTTTTTTGACAGCCGATGCCAATATCTTGGCAAGCAGGGTGGCCGGTATAAAGACGATATAATTTTATTTATTTTAATTGATATTTAAGAAAGTTGAAATAATTTGAAAATGGATTCAAAAATAATTATGTTAAATAAACATACTTATACTTTAGATGACAAAGTATGCCACAAATAAATAAATATTTAATAAAAATATAGTTAAAAAGGAAGTAAACACTGTAACCAACAGTTTGTGTGCATTGGTAATCATATTTTTTCAAACAAAGCCAAGGTAACACTCATTTTACATACAGCAGTGGAAATGACATGAATATGGCAGTGGGCAAATGCATAAAGCGCAGCATAATTTGAAATCACGAGTTTAAAGTTTTTCGATCGCGCGTCTCCAGTGAAGCTGAACTCTCCTCCTGTCCGCGTTCAATTCGCACGGATCGACCGTCACACAGAGAACACACGATCATGAAGGATACAAATGCACACTTCACAAGATCTCACAGCTGAATTCGACTAAGTTTGCAAGGTTTGTGAAGTTATGCTCATTAGTCATTCAAATATTTGTTTAAATGATATAAATGCATATTTGCTGAATGCTGACGGCAAACAAGAAAGTATTATAATGTGTGCCTTTCTATTACTAATAATATAAAAGCAATCGTTATAATGTGAGCACTGTGTGCTCAGACGCTGCCGTTCTCGGCTCCATCCAAATAAAAGTCTGTCGCGCCATCAAAATAAAAAAGTCGCTTCGAACGCATCGGTCAAACAGAAAAACTTATATATATATATCGGCCTTGGTGATATATTGGTCGACCACTAAACATAACATGTACTTTTAAAGTAAACAATGTGCTACAACAGGTATACTATGCACTGCTGTGCTCTTAGAGTATTTTACTTTCATTTATTCCATGTAGTTCCAAGCCAGTTCTATATCACCGCTCTATATTAATGCGCTGCTTTAATTGACGCACACACACACACACACACACACAAACACAGTGGCTGTGTCCGAAATCGCCCCCTATACCCTCATTCACTATTCCCTACATTAGGTCACTAATTCAGTTCACTAGAAGGAGTGAATGAAAACGAGTAGTGAATTCGGACACTGAGTGCACCGGAAGGAATGCCGCTTTTGCATAGTTTGTGCTTGCTGTTTATTAATCATTTGAAACTAGCAACACTAGCAGCTCCAGTAGTAAGATTAAAGGATTTATCTGGAACTCTGTCACGGAAATAATGTATAAACTCTAATCAAACAATTTAATAATCAATTTACAATGACTTTATACCCGTGTTGTACATTATGCTGTACGCCACGGATGAGCGCTTTGTAAAAATGAACGGATTGATTATTCAGCTGCGGGCGCCATCTTCTGGCGAGATGCGGGAATTCATTCGGGGCGTGACTCTCACGGTGCATTATGGGCATTCTCTAGCCGTTGAGCGTGCACCAGTTGTACACTCGTTTTTGCAGTGCATTGTGGGATTGAATGAGTGCACTCGAGAACGTCCACTATGGTTTTGGACACCACTAAAAATGGCTGTTCCCTCAAATAGTGCCCTATTTAAGGGTATAGGGGGCAATTTCGGACACAGCCAGTGAGCGGAAGAGAGGTCGGAGATTGCAGATCGCACTGTGCACACACAGAAACTTATTGTCGGTGCTGCCCCGTGACTTTTATTAATAAAACAACATAGATAATAGATCGCTACATTATCTTCCTCAGCAACGAGGTAAAATCGAAATAATTAAACAGCTTCATTGTTTGTATAGAGAGACGCACAGACGCAGGCAATTCACACACACAACTGTCATCTCTCTCTCTCGATCGATAATTCATTCAAATAAATGCTATAATTTTTTTAAAGGGGTCATATGATGCGATTTCAATTTTTCCTTTCTCTTTGGAGTGTTACAAGCTCTTGGTGCATAAAGAAGATCTGTAAAGTTGCAAAGACTAAAGTCTCAAATCCAAAGAGATATTCTTTATAAAAGTTCAGATTCAACCACGCCTACCTAAAACGGCTCGTTCTAACACGCCCCCAATTTCTGTATGTGATTTGAAGCGGGTAACTGACGAGCCGTAACTGACAAAAATAACCGTCATTTTTACCCTTCTGGTAAAATATTGCGCTGCTAACATCATAAACAGCTTTAAGTTGTCAATGCTGGCAAATGACCATGGAATAAGCGGGATAATCAACGGCTTGCCGTGCATTAAAGGGGTCATATGATGCGATTTCAAGTTTTCCTTTCTCTTTGGAGTGTTACAAGCT
>NW_015506723.1:54593-98361 GCF_001515645.1 Sinocyclocheilus grahami
AGAGGGGGTCACATCACAGTGGAGTCAGCTGTCTTAACCGTGGCTTGTGTACTGCAAACACATACCAGCTTCATCACTGAGTCTGTCACGCGACTCTGTTCCCCTTTTGGGCTCTGTCTTTACATTTTAATGTCGTGTGTGTATGTATGAGTGTGTGTGTGTGTGTGTGTGTGTGTGTGTGTTTGTGTTTGTGTTTGTGTGTTTGTGTGTGTGTGCGTGCACGCATCTGTTTGTGAGGATTTATGAAAGACTTCACTCTGGTTTCTGTCACTTATGTTCCATGGTTTGTTTGCATATAAATATCAGTTGATCTCTTCTGTCTCCCTTTATTTTCATATTTATTTCCTTTCTTTCATTAAGTTTTATTGTGGATCTAAATGAAGCATGTCAGATATATGCTAATGTTTGTGTGTGTTAGGAGTTTTGTTAGACATGGTTAGGTGACTACTTTCATTGTATGCGTGTTTGTGAGTGTGTGTTTTGTAATTTCCAGAGCCTAAATGGCTTTTGGCAGAAATATTTATGCGAGCGTACGTGTGCGCATTGGCCTGCGTGTGAGAGTGAGTTTGTGTTTGTAGTCCATCGCTTTCAGAGTAAGTGCTGAAACAGCAGCTCCAGGCAGTGCTGTTCCTCTGCTATAATGTGAGTACATTTTACACATCATAATTTAGCTATAAATCTTTTTGCAGCATGCACAGTGCAGACACTCTGCGGCAGCCCTGTCCCCACAGTCCTGTCAAAATGACATGAATACAAATGCACACATACACAAAATCGGGGGAGAGGGGGGTTGCTGGAGGTGTGAATGGTTGTGTGGAGAGGTGTTCAGGGCGGGTGTGGGGTGTCTTTTCAAACCTGCAGTAGAACTCGTTCAGATCGTCTGCCAGGTGTTGATTCTCCACAGTGCTGGGGGATGGTGTCTTGTAGTTGGTGATTTCTTTTAGACTTTTCCACACTGATGCCGAGTCGCTGGAAGTGAACTGAGTCCTTATTTTTCCAGAATAAAAATGTGTAAGAACATGCATGTGCACGTTTGAGTTCATGTGAAAATCATGTATGCTACTCCTTGCCTTTATACTGGCATGATTTGAAGCCTTTTATGTTACTGCGCTGTTTAAAGCACTGTTATTAATGTGTGCTAGTATTTTGCCCTGCATCTACATTTTGTAAATTTTCTGCAGAAAAGAGTGGACCTCACCCTGACCTGGGTTAATATAAAATATAATATAATATATAAAACGAATTATATTTAGTTTGTAACAGTCCAAAACTGCATATGAGAACTGCATATTTTATGGATCATGTGACAGTGAAGGCTGGGGTAATAATGCTAGATAATTCAGCTTTGCCATCACAGGAATGAATTACACGGCTATTTTAAATTGTAATAATATTTCTCAATTTACTATATTTTTGATCAAATAAATGCAGCCTTAGTGACTTCTTTCAAAAACATTAAAAAAAAATCTTACCCCTAACTTTTGAACAGTAGTTAATAATAATAAAAATAATAATAATAATTATGATGATGATGATGATGATGATGATGTGCGTTATTGATTGCCAGGCAAAAAGTCTGAATGCATTGAAAATTATGAGCATAACATTCTCATTATTTTATATCCATAGCAAAAACTGTGTGAAAAACCCTTTAACACAAAGTATGAGCAGTCATAATAGTGATTCGCTTAGCAGACAACACCAATAAAATATTTTGAGTGGTAAAAAATTTGTTTTTCTTTGCCAATTGTCTCTTGTTGGCTGGAATGAAAGAGCGATTGCAGTGCATGCTGGGGGAATTTGAACAGAGAGTTTGAACAGACCTGCAGATAAAAAAACAACAAGCTGTAAAGCCTCTTGATAAAAAGTCTGTGTTCTTTTCTTCTCTCTCTTTTTGTTGCTCTTTATTTATTTTATTTTGAATTGTGACAGCCTTTTTTACGGCCGTATCTGGATCCAAATAAAATCTTTGACTTGTAGATCCATCCCATGCTATTTAAACAAGTCAATAAAAAAACATTTTTATGCCGGGTCGCTCTGTAAAGGCAGCTCATTCATTTTATAGTCTAATGGCATTGTATAATATGACACTCTGGGCGGAGGGGGAGTTTAAGGCATGTGGAATCTGCTGACATCAGTTATACCGGAGAAGGCTCGGCATGTAGTGTTACAAATACAGCCATACTTTACAAATTACACAGTAATAAACTAGCTCATTAATGTGTACAGAATAAAGACATGTGACTAGATCAACATAAACAGCCTTACCTCATCATAGTGTGCAATCACCTCTGTGTCATTGTTCTGTGAAGGTGATGAATGTTCTGGCAAACACCTGCATTCTTGGCTGTAAAAAAACCCCTCAGATACCTGTTAGGACGCTTTAATCAACCGCAGCTGTTGCAGACAGGTGTGCTATTAGTTTTTTAAGCAGTCAAACTTAAGATTTTCACCCTGTCCACAATAAATTAGGTGAGAAATCCCTTATTTTGAATCATTATATACATTGTATTTAGGTCTCTAAATACTCTCTCGAGATAATATACCAAAAAAGTCTCAAGTATAATAGATACACTAGCTCAGCCTTCAGTTCTTCAATCGATTTCCGCTCTTGTCAAGTGCAGTTTTTTGTTAGATATATTTGCTGATATATCGATAACACTTAGTGCTTCTCTGTACTATCCGGTGGTTGGTGTTACTGATAAATTTGCTGACAGTTCCCCGCTCAGTTTTTTCATCTTACATAAAATTGTGCAACACTTGTGCCTCTCGGTGCTATCAGGTGGCTAGTATTTTTCCGTGTTGATATAGTTATGGTCCCCCGCTATTTAACACTTTTTATATACGATTTCTGTGAAATACCTTGTGCTTCTTGGTGCTATCCGGAGGCTAGTGTTTCGCCACGCTTATATGTTGGCGGTTCCTCCCTAACCTTATCACTGAAAGGATCTCGAGAAACACTTCGTGCTTCGCGGTTCTATCTGGTGGCTAGTGTTTTTTATACGCTGAGGCCGATTGTTTTCCTGCTATTTTTCCAGGCAGTTTTCTTAATACTTTGCATTCTTCGGTGCAATTTGACGGCCAGTTCCGTTATTGTGGTGGTCATGGCTCACAGTTCTATCATTACTGGATTCCCATTAACATGTAAGCTGTGCCCTAATGGTTTTCTGCCTTACGATGGCCACGATATTTGTCCGTCCTGCTTGGGAATTCAGCATTTGAAAGAGACTCTCACAGAAACGTGTTTACACTGTAGCCTTTTACCCATGTCAGAGAGACAGCTCCGTCTAAGACTTGGGGGAAGAGAGCCGCAACCCACCACACGGAATTGGAAACGCGGTTCATCTGCGGCTGCGGGTGCTCCCCCATCTAAGAAGGCGACATCCCGGAACGAGAAGTTAGATGAAGCTTCTCTTTCTAAGACAGTTGCTGTCCTGTCGTCTGAAATGTCAGAGATAAAACGCCTTCTTTAGACGCTCCAGCCTGTTATGCTTGTCTCACCTGTAGCTATTACACAAGAAGATGAGAAAGGTCCCAGTAAGAAAATGGATGACAAACCTTTTAGTTCTTCTCCTCCATCTCATGCTGACTTTGACGTGCTCTCTACAAGTATGTCTGACTCATTTTTCCAGGATCGTTTGAATGTGATAGGTGTTGCTGTACAATCTTTCCCCCAGGAGAATGCAGTTTTTTTCAGCTGCAGGGGGTTCAGCCACGCTTATATGTTGGCAGTTCCTCCCTAACCTTATCACTGAAAGGATCTCGAGAAACACTTCGTGCTTCGCGGTTCTATCTGGTGGCTAGTGTTTTTTATATGCTGAGGCCGATTGTTTTCCTGCTATTTTTCCAGGCAGTTTTCTTAATACTTTGCATTCTTCGGTGCAATTTGACGGCCAGTTCCGTTATTGTGGTGGTCATGGCTCACGGTTCTATCATTACTGGATTCCCATTAACATGGAAGCTGTGCCCTAATGCTTTCCTGCCTTACGATGGCCACAATATTTGTCCGTCCTGCTTGAGAATTCAGCATTTGAAAGAGACTCTCACAGAAACGTGTTTACACTGAAGCCTTTTACCCATGTCAGAGAGACAGCTCCGTCTAAGACTTGGGGGAAGAGAGCCGCAACCCACCACACGGAATTGGAAACGCGGTTCATCTGCGGCTGCGGGTGCTCCCCCATCTAAGAAGGCGACATCCCGGAACGAGAAGGTAGATGAAGCTTCTCTTTCTAAGACAGTTGCTGTCCTGTCGTCTGAAATGTCAGAGATAAAACGCCTTCTTTAGACACTCCAGCCTGTTATGCTTGTCTCACCTGTAGCTATTACACAAGAAGATGAGAAAGGTCCCAGTAAGAAAATGGATGACGAACCTTTTAGTTCTTCTCCTCCATCTCATGCTGACTTTGACGTGCTCTCTACAAGTATGTCTGACTCATTTTTCCAGGATCGTTTGAATGTGATAGGTGTTGCTGTACAATTGTTTGTCTGCCACCATTTGAGCCTTTGCAGACAGCTGACCTGAAATGGATATCTTTGAAAACGTTTTGTTGGCAGTCGCTTCTGCTAAGCGTGCAAGTGAGTTACATGCTTTGTCTGTTAGCGAGTTATGTATGCGTTTAGTATATAGTCTTTGATAACAACACAATGAAAGCGAAGCTAATCAGTGAATAATTAATTTTGGTCTGTTCCTAATATGCACATTTTTTAAGATTTTGATGAACTACTTTTACTTTTATGGTGCTTTTGGGTCTTTTTTTGAAGCGTGAAAGTGTCGGTTTTCATTGAAGCTTTCATTGTAAGTACATGGGAAAAAAGTCTCCAATTTTTCCCACTTGTCCACAGAAAAAATTAAGTCAAACAGGTTTGGAACAACATGGGAGTAAATAAATAATTACAGAGGTTTCATTTTTGGGTGAACTATGCCTTTAAAAATGTTCTTCTTCCCTTTTTTCTGTTTTTCTCTATCTACGTCTTCTGTCTTCTCTCCAGCCTGCAGATGTAACAACCACACCAACATGTGCCACTCCAGCTCAGGGAAATGCTACTGTAGCACTAAAGGGGTCAAAGGGGACCAGTGCCAGCTGTGAGTATGACTGCATTTCCTATCAACAGCAATCCTCCCAGTGGCCTGTCAGTCAGTCAGAGAGTGATAGACATGAGATCTTCAACAAGTTTTCTCACATTATAATTCTCTCATTAGCATCATAGCACAATTATTCACACATTTAACCCTCTCGTAAGTTCTCTGTTATTAATTCCCAATTAAGTGTCTTTCTAATCCCAGGACATTAATTTTAATGGCAACCTCTACTGTGCTGTGTCAGCGAGACCCTGTTCTCAGTGGCAAAGGGAACTTATGTAAATTCTCTGTTATTAATTCCCAATTAAGTGTCTTTCTAATCCCTGGACATTAATTTTAATGGCAACCTCTACTGTGCTGTGTCAGCGAGACCCTGTTCTCAGTGGTAAAGGGAACTTATCAGTGCCTTAAATAGTACTTTTGGGGCTGACACTGTGGCCTGTGTGTGTATGTATGTGTGTTTGTACTGAGGTTCATAAAGACAGAGTGTTGTGTGGATGTATTTGTAACAGGATGCACCACTGCCAGTGGCACTGATAATGTATTAAGCAGTAATGAGTTCCCTAGGACTTAAGTATAATTCTCAAAAGTTTCTCTTTTCCACACACCCGCTATCCTTTTTTAAAATATCACTCATGTGACCTGTGGGTAGAGAGTTAGATGGCAAACAAGCAATAGAGCTTCAAACGCATGCCTGAACCAAGAAGACTGTGCATGGTAAGGTGGGTTATCTAACATCATCCATCTTTATTCTTGACATTTTGTCAAATCTAATATGTTAAGAACTAAGAACACATAGCAATTAGATTTATTTACTATTCTTTTTTGTTCTGTCAAGAATGTACAAATACAGATTCTGTTCAGAACGATGCAAAATTAAAATCTAGGGATGCACATATGTATTAAATAAAAAAAGGCAAAGGAGCGTGCACAATTAAATGTGCAATATTGACTGATATGATAATAGAAAAGGTCTACAATGTCAGCAGATAACTGATATGGTCCCAATTAGTGTTGTCACGGTACCAACATTTCAGTATTCGGTACCAATACCAGTGAAAATCCACGATTCTCTGTACCAATTTCGGTACCAAAGCAAAACACAAAAACATGCTAATTAAAAAATTGGACTATACTTTCATTTAATCCAAACTGTGTACATATTTAATTTTAAAGGGCTTTTAAAACCTTCTAGAGTTATTCAGCCAAGAATAACAACTAAGTTAGCTAAAAAAAATGCCCAGAAGTGCTTTTCGGACTGATTGTCACGGTTCATACACACGGGGAACACGGGAACGAAGGAGCGAGGAGACACGGAGTAAAGTAACTCAAAAGGGTTTATTGAACAAAGGCTTGGGATCACAGGACTCGACACATCAGGATGACAGGATGACGTTTAACGACTGACAAAGGACAAGAACTAGAACACACTTTAAATACACAGGAACTGATGAGGGGAAGACAAGGGACACCTGGAACTAATGACAATTAACATTGGAAACACCTGGGAACAATGAATTCAAAGCACGAGACAGAGAAACTGGATGACGGAGCACATAGGGAGCAAAGACACACACAAAACCTGGCCCAAAGTCTGACATTACTCCCCCCTCCCAGAAAGTGTGTCCTCACGCCACCAAAACATCCAATGGGGGGGGTGCTCTGGAGACCTCTAGGGGAGTAGGGTTACCAGACGGGAGGCCTCCAGAGCGGGGCACCATGGTGGATCTGTCAGCTCTGGACGCCAAGGCGGAAGAGGGACCACAGGAGGACATGGCGGAGTAGGGAACACAGGAAGACATGGTGGTGCAGACAGTTCCTTTGAGGCCGCAGCCTTAGCCCCCACCTCGGTCTCTACGGCTGGAGCCCTACTACCCCCCCATCCCCCCCAAATACTTGGGGACGTTTACCGTTTCTGAGGCCCTCCGTGGGCCATGACAGGGGACTGGAGCCCTCCCTGGGCTTACTTGCGGACCTGTAGCCCTCCCTGGGATTAACTGGGGATCGGGAGCCCTGCCTGGGCGAAACTGGGGATCGGGAGCCTTTCCTGGGCTGAACTGGGGATCGGGAGCCCTTCCTAGGCTCGGTGGGGGATCTGAAGTCCCTCCTGGGCTGAACTGGGGATCGGGAGCCCTTCCTAGGCTCTGCGGGGGATCTGCTCGGGATCAGGAGCCCTCCGTGGGCTATACTCTGGAACAGGACTGACACTGGAACAAACTCTGGGGCCACAGCCGACACCCTTCTCCTCACCCCTAGCATCCTCTTCTGGATCGGGGGGAACAGGCGTGGTCTGGGTCCACACTGGAGCGAGCTCTGGGGCTGAAGCCCGACACCCTTCTCCTCACCCCTAGTCTCCTCTTCTGGATCGGGGGGAAAAGGCGTGGTCAGCGAACTGGAGTGTTGAACGTCTGGCGGGCTTGCCACATTAATGTCCGGAGGGCTTGCCACATGCGTTGCCGGCGAACTTGACTGGCAAGCTTAACATCTGGGCGGGACAAGGGACACCTGGAACTAATGACAATTGGAAACACCTGGGAACAATGAATTCAAAGCACGAGACGAGCACATAGGGAGCAAAGACATACACAAAACCTGGCCCAGAGTCTGACACTGATATGACACAAACAATGTTAACCATTTGTACATTCTCTAGCATGCATATTTTAGATTCACAATTAAATTAAAAGCCTCTGGTGTGTAAAAATAGTAAATATCATTATGTCCGCCTGTTTTTTTAATCCTAATAAAAGTTATAGGAGCATTAAATAGTTAATAAAGAAGCTTCATTCTAATGCTCATTATATTAGCGTTAGCCGCGCTTATGCTAACAATTAACTACTCTAATAACAGCGATGTTCATTTCAATCCGACATTCAAATAAAAATATGGAATAATATTCATAACAGAAGCGGTGTTTCCCACAGACTTGCACTCTATTTGTGGTGGCATATATATGCAAATTCCATTCTCTGCCAGCAGGAGGCGCTTGTAGAGCGGGAGAGATAGAGTTTTCCCCAGTAACAGCTGTAATCAAATAAGCGCTGCACTCACAAACGCTATCAGGCATTACAGGCAAGATGAAATGAAATTTACATCATCATTTTCTGAAGACAGTAGGTTTCCTTCAGAAATACAGTGATATAAAAACACCCGCCTGTTTCGACTTTGACACGTGCAGTGCTCATGTTTATTCAACGAAGTCAAAGCCTTTTAAAAAACCGGGCGCCACAAATAAATCAATGTATGGAAACACTGAGAAGATCTAAATATTAAAAATTAAAATGTAATTTACCTGCTTGAACTCTTTAATTTGATCCGGGTGTCTGTCTTTAAAATGTTTTGTTAGTTTGTTTTGTTAGTGTTTCCTCATTTTGAGGTCGCCATGTCTCAGTGCTTTTATGAAGAGAGTGCATCTGCACACCTTTTGGATAGCGCATCAAGAACCGGGTTGACCGGGTACTCGGTACCACCGGTACTTAAAAAAACATGGTACTGTAACATTTTCATTTTTTTAGTACCGACTTGGTACCGAAATACCGGGTCTTTTGACAACACTAGTCCCAATATACTGGGCATCCCAATGAAAAACTTTTTTTTATATACAAAGCCCCATGGAAAGAAGATCCCACTTCTTAAGCAAGTTGACGTGGTAGATTTGCTCCGTCCGTCCCCGGTACATCACCGGTCCCATCCGTTCCACTACGATGTAGGGCCCCTGCCAGGTCGCTAGAAACTTGCACGCAGCTGTCGGGACCAGTACCACCACTCGATCGCCCGGCTGGAACTCCCGGGCCTGGGCGGGCCGGTCATACAGCCGTTGCTGGGCGCGCTGGGTGGTCACGAGATGTTATTTAACCAATGGCATGACCCGGTCTATCCTTTCTCTCATTTCCCGTACGTGCTCGACGAGGCTACGAAAGGGGGCGGGTTGGTTCTCCCATGCTTCCCGAGCCACGTCTAGAAGGCCCCTGGGCTGTCTCCCAAACAGCAGTTCGAAGGGGGTGAAGCCTGTGGAGGCCTGGGGTACTTCCCGGACTCCAAAGAGCACGTACGGGATCATGAGGTCCCAGTCACGCCCATCTTCGGCCACCACCCACTTCAGCATCTGTTTGAGCGTCTGGTTAAACCGCTCCACCAGGCCATCCGTCTGTGGGTGGTAGACCGACGTCCTCAACTGTTGGACTTTGAGGAGGTGACAGAGGTCCGCCATGACCCGGGACATGAAGGGGGTACCCTGGTCAGTCAGGATTTCCTTTGGGATCCCGACGCGGCTCGGGATACTCGGGACTCGGGATATTCACCACAGTACATTCACGTTGTTTCCACACACATCCATGATAATGTTTTGATTTGTCATGTGTTTGTTGCTGTTTATTTATCCTGAATGGATCCGTGTACTGTAGTAGATATATGCAGTCAGCCGTCTGTTGGTTTAGGTTTTTTTTGGCATCACCATGTGGTCCTGTTCGGTATCGCAATTTGACTTCTCTAAAATGGAAAAAAGCTATTTGCTGTTGCACTGTACACATATTATACAATTCAGATTGTTTTTTTCTTTCATATGTGCTTATATGGGCTCCTTATATCATTTGGTTCTTTGGTATCCATTTGGAGTTTCCTTTTGGAGTTTTGGAGTTCTTTTGGAGTCCTTTTTTGGAAATTTTCTATATTTATCTTGAAAAAAGCTTGCAGAAAATGCAGATTTTTGAGAATCACCCTTCAATCTTTTGGTTTACTTTGCTGAATATTGCAAATTATGACAAAATAAACATTTGAAACAAGATAAATGGTCTATGCTTACTTTCATAAAGTGTGCGATTAATCACAGAAAAAGGGTGTGATTAAATAGATTAAAAATTGTAATCTATTGACAGCCCTAATATATATATATATATATATATATATATATATATCTACTGATTTTGGAGGGAAATATGCAAGATTCAGTGAAATGGATTTAAATATGGTATATGTTTTGAACAGAGCTGTACTACACTCTTGTCACAAGGTAAAATCATTAGGCATTATCAAATTGGCCTCCTAACTCACTTGACCAATAACTTGGTTTTGGTCGAGCAGCTACACCATCATAAACCATAATAATAGAAATACATGTTAGTATGTCTTTTCAGTAGGGCATTCATGGGCAGCCTTGTTGCATGCAAACTCCAAAATCTACTTTAAACCATATTTATTATGAACCAGAATGTTGCTTTTATATGTCAAATCAATGGTGAACATGAATTCATTTCAAAATTAGCCAAACAACATTGATTAGCCATATGTTTTGTTGTCCACCAGTTGTTGCATACAATCACAAATAAGTTTACCTGCTTGAAGTGGCTAGCACTTACATGTACTTTCACATCACCATGGGAACCGTTGAAATGATTAAAGACAGTGACTCACCCAACCTGAGCAATGGCACATGAGCATTTGAGAGGCACAGCCCGAGTGCTGAATCACTTGTCTTTAAGCACATCAATCTTCCTTCTGTAAACTCATGATCTCCATATGCTTCATACACTTCATCTCAATATTAATTACATTTTAAATCAGATTGCTTGTAGTGGTGAGGAAACATGTATTGTTTGTTGGACACACAGGTGGATCCATCTCAGACTAGTTGGTGCAGCCTCTACTATCTACATGCAGATTTGTAAATGGATATGAAAATGTATCTCTGATTTTGGTTTGTATTTGGGTCTGGATGTTTACGTGTGTAGTTCTGGGTCTGAATGTTTATCTGTGCCCCATTTTATCTTCAGATGTGCCTGTTTGTGTGTTCAGTGAAATGAGCCGGGTAAGCTGGCCCAACAGCTGTAAATATGTGTGTTTTGAGGGACTGTTTGTCCTTTTTGCTTTTGTCTCTGTTGATAACATGCTTTTAGCAGTTATATTACAGAATACTGCAGTGTAACACACAACCACAAAACAGTAAAATACATAATGTTTGTTTTGTGTACTACACTCTTAAAAATAAAGGTTATTTATTGGTATCTATGGTTCCATGATGGACCTTTAACTCTCTTCCTCTAACCTCTTGCTGCATATCAACAGTTCTTCTCTTATGGAAAATTTTCCACTAGATCTTATAGATGCAGATAGATAGATGCAGGAACAAAACTATGGCAGCGAATGCCATAGAAGAAATATTTTGGGTTTCCCAAATAACTTTTTAGTTAACACTTCTTAAAAGGACCACCTTTTTTCTAAGTGAGGAGAACATTTTAATAATCCAAATAACCTTTTTCCACTATAAATAATCTTTTGTGCAATGGAAAGGTGAATAGCATTGATAATTCTTGGAAAAATGAGATGGAAAATGTTCAAATCTCTGACTCTATTGCAGACTTTGGTATCTTGTTTGTGGCATTGACATCTTCTGAAAGAAGATCGTTTAGAAGGAACAACTGAGATATTAAAGCAATCTTGAGAAATCATCTGATTTCTCCTATGGCTCTGTAGGGTCATTGTTCTTTTTTTCAGTGCTATTTTGAAAGCAGTCAACCCGACATGACAAGGAATTTAACCGGTGTTAGAGAGAATGACAGAATGTGAGTGAGGCTCAAAATCTGTGAGACAGTAAACACCAAGGTCTCGTTCAAGGTCTTCTCTTTGTTGCTTTGTGTCTTTGTGTTTGAAAGTGCAAGGAAGGGCGAGAGACAGAGTGAGAGAGTGTGAGAAAATAAAATGAGGGAAAGACGGATCAAGAAAAAGACAGACTGAAGGGAGAAAGAGAGGGAGCTAGCAGGTGGCCCATGGCCTGTTTTAGCCTGTTTCCTGTAATGAGCTGAGCTGTCTGTTGAGCACGGCGGGAGAGACGAAGATGTGGTACTCGTTTAGAAGCCGGTAGAGGACGGAAAGGTAGTGCTATTGGAGCAGTTCATAAAGACAGACTTCCTCTCAGCTGGATCCTCCTGGATTGATGTGGGTGTTGCATTGGGCTGCTGATGTTAGTGTGTTCCATCATATGTATGTGGTACAACACAGTAGATTTTAAATCAGACAGTTAAACGCATCATATAAATTTAGCCTAATAAAAATATTAAATAAACAAATGTTCGAAAGCTAAATCATTAAGTGTCATCATTTCAGTAGAAGATATAGTTCTTTGTTATGTATCATTTTATTTTTAATATAAACTTTATTAACTCGAGACAGTACATAGAAGAAATCATTTTTAGGTTGATGATTAAAAAATATTAGGTAATTACCTGTAGGTTATGTATTTGTAAGATTTGAAGAACCTCAGACACTTTGATCTTTTGAGATACGGACAATACACACACACAGTGTATTAAAATGCAGACATCCATTTCGACATCATCACTGAGAAAAGATGCAGCAAAAACTCCTTTCTCACCTATCCTTTTCATCCACTTCCTTCCCCTCACCCCGTTACACCTCACACATGTCACTCAGAATGGTCAATAGCAAAATATAATGTTCTACATAAATGCAAGTGATATTCACAGTCATGTTTGGTATCATTTGAATTGTCTCAGGGCGACTGGTACAATGGTCTTAATATTACAAGAAATATACTAAAAGTTAATGCAGATCCTAAGAGTTTAGAGATATTTTGCTTACTGTAGAAGGTTTGCCATTCCCCAGTGTCTTTCATGCAAATTACCATCTGTCTCCAAAAGGTGTAAACTCTACTTGATTAATGCAAATTCCAATAGTTAGTTCCTGTCTCTATTTGAAGAATGTTTGTCTTGGTCTGAGTACTTAAAGAAATGTTGCAAGAAGATCAGGGCGCTTCTGTAGCCAAATGAGCTCGTAGTGTGGAGTGTCTATACACTCTATACTATGTAATTTTCTGAAAGTCAGGTATGCATCTTTTACTCTTAGATTTATCTTTGAGAATTTGATGTCTTTGTATTGATTTGATTTAACTTGGATGTCTCTGAATTGACTAAGCATTTGGCATAACACATATTTACCTGACTGATAATAAATTGTTACATTTTAATTGATTCTGTTTACTCTTAAATGATTGATTCTAGTAGATTACGTTGTTTTCTTATTACCGCATTTCTGCGTCAGATTTGTAATGGACTAAAATCCAGTTGAGATGGAGCATAGGGCACACCAACTAGATCTTTAGAGCTCCGGTTAAAACTTGGTATTAGTTCAAGTGTACTTAGGCTGTAAGGGCCAAAAGAGAATTTCCGTTTAGTTCAACTGAATGTTGTTTGACCCACCTAAATAGGGTAAGCCTAACCTCTGTTTACTTTAATGTTACTCTAGCTAAGTGTACATGGGAAACCATTGCACGACCAAACCAAAGCTATCAGAGAAAGTAATGTTGGTCGGCTTATTTCTTAGTAGTGGTTGTGACCTCTGACTAGAGAAAATGTTGCTTTATTCAAGTGTGTACAGATTAAATTAGAGATTAGAGTCAGATTAGAGTTTAATAGAAACTAAATTATTTGGCACACCGAAAAGACTGAACTCGCAGGAAACCTTCAGCCACCATTGGATATCTTCATTGGGCCAACTGGGTGGACCTAACATATTCATTCTAATGTTTTCATCTCACAACTTTCCCATTGCTATCTTATCTGAGTGCAAAACAATGCTTGTAAAACAAGATGCCTAATACATTTTGTCTCAAAGACTGCAGTAGTGGAGATTTTTCAGTCACTCTTTCTGTAGGTTACATGGTTTTGCCAGTAGGTGGCGACAAGTGACTGTTTTATGAGGGAGTCATTTGAATCATACAGTCAACTGATTCTTTACATTAGTTTAGGAGGAAACTGTGAGTCATTTAATCATTCACTGAAAATATTAATTCAGTACTATTCTTTCAGGAAAACACCTGTGTTTTATTGTTGCTTTGGAGTCGTTTGAGAATATTTTCATTGGTGGAGCAAAACTTACTGGCAGTACTACTTCTAAAACATATCTATCTACTCTATCTATCTATCTATCTATCTATCTATCTATCTATCTATCTATCTATCTATCTATCTATCTATCTATCTGTCTGCCTCTCTGTCTGTCTGTCTGTCTCTCTCTCTCTATTTGTCTGTCTGTCTGTCTGATCTTTCAGACTAGGTTCTCTCAAGACAAAGTTAGTTTACTCATGTAGTTAGTGTTGTTATTAATTGTATTTATTAGTGCTTAATAAATCACGATTTTTTGGAATTTAGTTTCCTGTTCATCACATCTACATTCATGTTAATGTTTGTTTCATTTAAACTTAATATCCATTTTTATAATGTCTCGACTTTTGTGTGTTTATGCACTTTTGATCCACGACGAAGCCGCTATTTAATTAGACAGGCCCTCCTGAGGAGTACTCAAGCGAGAACACTTAAAACCCTGCCAGCAACTATTGCGTATGCTTTTGTGAGACACGCACACACAGAGCTGTCTCAGTGTGAAATGTACTCAGAGGATTTATCTGCTAATTCAGTCTCCTGCATGCAGGCACCACACACACTCTGTTTATTTAGTCAGGATGAGGGCCTGTTACCGTGTGGCTAGAAGGATCAACAAAGGGCAGTTAGCGTACCACTCTCTCTCACCTGTTTGTCTTCTTCCTTTCCTTCAAACTAAGAGAGCAGTAGGACTAGACAGATGACTAGAGGGCATGCCCACTGTTTGACACCTGCTGTTTTAATTTTCCATCCCTTTATTTGTTTTCTCAGTTCCTGCCTTATGTCTTTCTTTCACACTTTTCTGGACTTCATGTTGTGGTGCACTGGGGTGCACTTGCTTTAATCTGTTGCCCGACTGACTGCTGTCATTCAACAGCAAGAAGATCAGTAATACCTGGAGAAAACTTAGCTATGTGTTAGCATTTCCATTCATCGCAATGGCAGTTGCTCGGCTAACTGGTGCAGGACACCTGCTATTTTCAAACCTTGTGTTGTTTCAAACCTGTATGTCTTTCTTTCTTCTGTGGAACATAGAAGAAGATGCTTTTGAAGAATGTTGGTAACCAAATAGTTTAGGGTCCCTTTGACCTCCGTTATATGGACAAAAAATACTATAGAAGTCAATGGGAACTGAAAATGTTTGATTACCAACATTCTTCAAAATATGTATTTTAGTGTTCTGCAGAAGAAAGAAATTTATACAGGTTTGGAATGACATGAGGGTGAGTAAAGTATTTAAAAAAAATTCATCTCTTTAATGAAGTAAAAATACAGGAAAACAGCTTTAACAGTAGGGTACTGTATGGCACAGTGCAGTGTAAAGCCATGAAGAAGAAATATGGGTTTTAAAAGCAATCATAAGTTGAAGAGAATTAGAAATATTTTAACTATAATGAAATGTTTTGTTAATCGGAGCACAGCATGTATGGTTGTCCCACTGTGCATGGTGAACACTCATTATTAAAAATGTTCCTCTGCAATAATATCATTTTATTGGAGCCCTGGAGGGGCCTGCCTTTCTTTGTATACCCTTTTTTGCCTATTTTTGTCATGTCATGCACGATTCTGCCCTCCCACAGAATAATTTCCCCTCAGAACCCAAAACAATTCTATTGGCTAAAATATGTTTTAACGGGTACTTTTTTCCAGTGCCTGATTTGTAATTGTAAAAAATTGCTTTGTTGAATTGTTGTCTGAACTATAACTGTAATTTGTTATGTGTTAAGTTATATGTTAACTATGTAGTGTATGTAACCAAAGCTATAAATGGTTAAATTTAAAAATGTATTGTTACTTGGTTTTTTTTTCACATAAGTTCCCTTTCAGTTGGTCACTCTCGACGTCACGTCGGATGACCGATGAAATTGGGATCTCGCTTAGAGGGACCAATCCACTTCGAGTGTAAACTAAACGAGCCAATGCACATTGGCATGCGATTATTGCATCCAGCTGCTGCTCATCACAGCGTGAGTATAAGTAGGCAGCAGATGCAGCGCATATTCAGCTTTTCGCTTCGGAGCTGAGCGGTTCTATCGTTCTGCTCCTGGCCTTTCTATGTAGAGTAAAAACTACAGTCAAGCACGCTCTTTGTGGGCTCTCGTGCTGGTGGTACGGCGCTTCAGCGGCGGTGGTTTTCCCGTGTCGAGTGGGTTGCACACAACAGGCTGCACTACCCCTGTGTGTGTTGCAGACGGCCATCTCCCCTGTGCGCTTCAGCACACTAAAAGAGCAGTTTCCATCTAAAAGAGCTTCACGTGTGGAACGTCTTTTTAAAGATGTCGTACCATCCGTGTGTTTCTGGGTGCGGCCGTTACCTGGCGCCGGGTGATGGTCACGATCGCTGCCTCTCGTGCCTGGGCATGAAGCACGCTGAGGTGGCTTTCGTGGATGCGTGTGGAACGTCTTTTTAAAGATGTCGTACCATCCGTGTGTTTCTGGGTGCGGCCGTTACCTGGCGCCGGGTGATGGTCACGATCGCTGCCTCTCATGTCTGGGCACGAAGCACGTTGAGGTGGCTTTCGTGGATGACTCATGCTCCCATTGCTGCAGACCAGACTCCGTTACCTGCAAGGGGGCGGAGTGCCCGTGCCCCTGCCTAGATCTGGGGTTCCCTCTGGCGGCAGCCAGGGGCACCCTTTTTCTGGCAGTGGGCAGACTGGTCTTACAGGGCACCTTGCCCTGAGCCATCTCAAAGGGCGCTTGCAAGGCAAGCATGTACTAGTCCACACGGACAACACAGCGACCGTTGCATACATCAACCGACAAGGTGGTCTGCACTCCCGTCGCATGTCACAACTCGCCCGCCACCTCCTCCTCTGGAGTCAGAAACATCTGAGGTCGCTTCGTGCTGTTCACATTCCTGGGCTGCTCAACTGGGCAGCCGACGAGCTGTCCCGAGCTGCGCTCCCGGGAGAATGGCGACTCCATCCCCAGATGGTCCAGCTGGTTTGGAGACGTTTCGGAGCCGCTCAGGTAGACCTGCTTGCCTCTCCAGAAACCTCTCACTGCCAGTTGTTCTTCTCCTGGGCCGAGGGAACACTCGGCACGGACACACTGGCACACAGCTGGCTGCGGGGCCTTCGCAAGTGTGCGTTTCCCCAGTGAGCCTTCTTGCATAGTTGCTGTGCAAGGTCAGGGAGGACGAGGAGCAGGTCCTGTTGGTGGCACCCTATTGGCCTACCCGGACCTGGTTCCTGGAACTAATGCTCCTCGCAACAGCCCCTCCTTGGCTGATTCCTCTGAGGAAGGATCTACTGACTCAGAGATGGGGCACCCTTTGGCACCTGCGTCCAGACCTCTGGAAACTTCATGTCTGGTCCCTGGACGGGACGCGGAGGTTCTGAGTGACCTACCTCAAGATATAGTCGACACCATCACTTCAGTGAGAGCACCGTCTATGGGACACGCCTACGCTTTGAAGTGGAACCTGTTCATCGAGTGGTGTTCTTCTCGCCGAGAAGACCCCCGAATATGCCCGATCAGAGTTGTGCTGTCCTTTTTGCAGCAAGTGTTGGAGCGAAGGCTGTCTCCCTCCACCCTTAAAGTTTATGTCGCTGCAATCGCTGCTAACCACGACCCTGTAGAAGGGAGGTCGCTGGGAAAGCATGACCTGGTCGTCAGGTTCCTTAAGGGGGCGAGAAGGCCCCCCCCTCTATACCCTCTTGGTACCTGACTCTAGTGCTCACGGCACTACAGCAGGGCCCATTTGAGCCTTTGCAGACGGTTGAGCTGAAGTTCCTTTCGATGAAGACTTTGCTCCTGCTGGCATTGGCCTCCATCAAGAGGGTAGGGGACCTGCATGCCAGCAGCTGGATGCAATAATCGCATGCCAATGTGCATTGGCTCGTTTAGTTTACGCTCAAAGTGAATTGGTCTCTCTAAGCGAGATCCCAATTTCGTCGGTTATCCGACGTGACGTCTCCGTTCCCTCCTTCAGGGAATGAGGGTTACCATACGTAACCGAGACGTTATCTTGCTTGACTAAATGTCTAACCTACCCATAGATAGTAATGCATATTACCACACTACCATTTAAAAGTTTGGTTTGGACAGGAAGGTTTTTTTTTTTTTAAAGGGGTCCTATTATGCTCTTTTACAAAGTCTTGATTTTGTTTTGAGGGTGTACTAGAACAGGCTCTCATACTAACACATTTTTTTTCACATATTTTACATTATTACAACACCTCTCTCCCCAGCCTTTTGGAGTGGACTTTGAGCTTTGTAACTTTGCAGATCTTTTTTATGCTCAAACAGCAACATTACAGACTAACTAAAGTTGAAAAAGTGAAAAAGCATAATAGGACCCCTTTAAATAAATTAATACTTTTATTCAGCGGGGAGGTTTTAAATTGATCAAAAGTATCAAAAGTAAAAGTAAAGTAACATTTATAATCTTACTGAGGGTTTATATTTAAATTATTATAATTTTTTTAAACTTTCTATTCATCAAGTAGCCTAATCCTGAAAAATGAAAATGTATCACGGTTTTCACAAAAATACTAAGTGCACTCTTTTCAATATGAAGGATCATGTGACACTGAATACTAGAGTAATGATGCTGAAAATTCAGCTTTGCCATCACAGGAATAAATTGCATTTTAAAATATATGAAAATAGAAAACAGTTATTTAAAAATGTAAGAATATTTCACATGATTACTGTTTTTGTTGTATTTTTTTTTATAAAATAAAAGCAGCCTTCTATGATTTCAATGCAGTACTCTTTCTCAGACCCTCAGCCACTTCTGCACTTCAAAGGGCAATTTGGTGATTAATCATGCGTGTTTGCACACACATGAACTCACTGCTTCTGTAGCATGAGGTGAATAATAAACACTCAGTGTTTACATGCCAGTAATGATTGTTTGCTTTAAACTAAACCAGACATGCCACTGTGTTCTTCACACAGACAGACTTTCTCTCCACGTCTGTCACAATCTCTTACAATCCTGACTGAATATATATTTTTTATCAAGAATGGTCATTAAAAAGAAAATGTGCTTCACAAAAACTTATCAACACTTATGCCCTTGACACAAGATTGTCTCAATAGTTTTTCTTTTATGAAAGCTTAAGCATTACTCTAACCCACTGTTTAAACTGATGGATGTTTCTCATCCGCATAAAAAGTGTATTTATGCTGAATATTCTGCATAGGGTTTTTGCTCATCTCTCTGATCCTGAGAGAGTCGGGTGATAGATTTGTGCTTTTGGCAAAGCATAAAGGGTTTTGTTTGGTTTGTCAGTCTGAATTGATCAGAAGTGTGGTCTCATCCTCCTCTTCAGGCCTCAGAGGAGCGGGGCACCTGACGGCCCGTCCACTATAATCATCTCAAGCTCAGCTAAGAATATACTACCTGCAGCATAGGGAAAAATCACCATAAAAAATATACAACCACACAGCCCTTTATAGTCCCACAAACCAGAAACACTCACAATCATCGTTCTGAGACAAAGCAGTGTTGTAGTTTCAGTGTTTGATATCAACAAGTTTTGGTTCTTTGATACAGTATGTACACTACTGTTCAAATGTTTAGGGTTGGTAACATTTTTAAAATGTTTTTGAAAGTCTCTTATACTCACCAAGAAACTGCAAATTAAAACAGTAATATTGTGAAATATTGCAGTTTTAAATAACAGTTTTCTATTTAAATGTATCTTAAAATTGTATTTATTCATGTGATGGCAAAGTAGAAATTTAAGCAGTCATTACGCTAGTCTTCAGTGTCACATGATCCTTCAGAACTCATCCTAATATGCTGATTAAAGCACAGCTCATTTTAAAACACATTTTAAATGAATAGTTCAAACATTAACTAATGTCTTGTTGTATATAGTATAGTAAATAATGACAGAATTTTCTTTTTCTTTCTCTTTTTTTTTGTTAATAAAGAACTATTTCTCTGTTGATGGGTCAAAAGTGCCAAATCTAGTTTGTTTGTGTGCATGCGTCATATTGGTAAACGAATTGTTCTTTCTTTTAAATTACTGCAGATGTGATTCTGAAAATCGCTACCTTGGCAACCCACTTAGAGGAACATGCTACTGTAAGTAACCCTCACTTCTCTCACACACAGACACATACATGGTGATATGGCTAACTATTATATCTTGCCATATTGTATTGTTAATGTACTCTATATTCTATCTGTTTTTTATGTATTTTCTCCAAACTTACATCATTTTAACAATCATCGTTGAATTAAAACAGTAGTCGATTTAACAGTAGAACAGTACATCAACAACAACAAAAAAGGATCAGCAAAACTAATCTAATGACACAGCCCTTAGGAAACTTAATGGCCAAATAAAAAGCAAAAAACCATTGTGATAGTCTCAGTGTTGCTAAATGTAGCCAAAAAACAAACAAGCACAAAAACCATTACAAATATATTGTGAGGAAGTATTCAGTGTATCATCCAGCCCTACACACTCACACACATTACCTGTGTCAAACCTGCATTTCACCCATGCACTTTCAGAGTCTTTATCCTGTGTTCACAAAGTAAACATTTACAGCACCTTCTGGAAGCACAGCAGATGGAAGTGTTTCCTTCTAACCCCTCATCAGGACTCCATCACACAAGCATTCATATGTTCTCAGTGGTATAACGCCACTTGTGTTGTTCATCTTGGCTTCTGTCTGCTGTATCTTTATGTGTAAATGGGTACACTGTGTGTGAGGGAATCTTATTTGTCGACCTTGTCACTAAATGCCAAGAGCTTAGCCTAAAGCAAAACACGTGTGCTCTTGGCTTCGGGTTAGTTTCACATGGTGCTGATTTGGCCAGATTTAAAGAGGTTTAGGTTCTCAATACAGTTGTTTTGTATTGGAACACAGAACACAGGAGAAAGGCTGTGTTCTGTTGATGTTGTTAGACAAAATGGCTTGTGACTGGAAACAGTTGGGACAGACTTTTTGAGGATAATAATCATATATGCCCTTGAGTGACGACATTATGTTTTTGGAGTGAGACTTCCAAACAGTTACCTGTTCATTCTGCACATTTATTGATTTATTTTTAATATGGATGAATCTCATAAAAACCAAATGTCTTACCCAGTGTTAATTATGCAGATTAAAAATCTGGAAAAGGTGATTTTCATTATTGTTTCACAGTAGTGAGAATGAGATTTGTTTTGCATTACATTAATAGGAGTGTGTGGAGGAATTATGTTCAATTGTTGTCAGTACTAAAAAAATAAGACACTGAATCTTATTCAGAATCATTTTCGGCAGCCATGACATGGACATTCACTCAGGTAATTTGTTATCCCATCTAAGTAGGGGCTTCTATTCAATTTTCAAAGAAGTGAAAGCGACCTGCATGTCCTCAAGCCACAATCACAGATTCTGACTTAAAGTGCCTCAGATAGATATCTGAAGGTCAGAGAGTGCAGTGAGCAAGCAGTCAGGTTTGATTCAACTCCCATACATCTGCTGCTATATAAATTCTGTACAAATTACACACAACTTCCTGTATGATTTAAAGGTAGGAGGACTGGACTGACTTTATGCTTTTTTCGAGCAAAAGTGGTGTTCTCTCTTAAATAAGCTTCTTTTAAAACAAAAGTCATCTCATGTTCTTGATTAACAGTAATGTTCCCATATCAAAACTGCTTGAGCATTTGAACCCCTGATGTGAATACACCTTGCAAGTCACTTTGGATATAAATATTAAAATATGTTTCCATTGTGTTTTATAGGGTAAACTATTTATGTTATTTCCTTATATTTTATTTTTATTCTATTTTGTAATGAAAGGACTTTATATTTTTAGACTATTTTCACAGGTGCCATTAATGCATGTCCAGAATGTGCATCAGTTACAATGTACAAGTTGTTGTTTTTAAGCCCTCAATTTTTAGCACAATTTATTACTATTATTATTATTTTTAACTTAAGAATTAAATCCCGAATCTCTTGAGCACTGTTACTCTTACATGTTGTGAACATGTGCGCCACTCACTGTGCCACAACTTTAGTCAACATTAGTTATTATGTGATTACAAGCAACAATTTTGCAGTAATCCATGATGTTTATGTCAAGCTGTTGTGCTTTGTATCTCTAGCTCTGCCTGCTTAGCATTCTCTGTCTATCACAGAAAATCTCTGTCTCACACACAGTATAGATTTAGTTTACATTCAGAGCACTAGATGGCAGCCTTACAGCTCTAGTACTAGTCCAGTTTTCACGATTTAACAGTTTAGAGCGGTCATAACTTCATCCGTCCACAAAATAGGAAAAGATATACAGAAAATGACACAGCCACAGAACAGAACCATCATCTTCAGGAGCAGCAGTCACAGGTTCTCTTGAATATGATTGAGAGCTCATCCACACAAACTTCAAGACAGTAGGAAATTAAACTAAGTCAGTACTCAAAGAAAAAAAGAAAGAAAGAAGCTGTTCTAAATCATTACTCTTGTCACTACCACTTTCCCAGAAATTCCATCCCAGACCAGATTTGACCAACCAAACCAAGCTTACGTAAACAGCCCTTCAATGCCACCAATGAATGTTTTTTAAACTAAGCTCCATTTGATTATAGACTCAGATAAGCAGAGCACATCCAGACAGCCCATTTGTTTTAATGGACGCAAAATCATCAGTAGGTGATCCATTCTGTTCTTAGCAATTTGTGTGACTCTTGCTTCTAAACACTTTTTCTTTTCTTTTTTTTTTTTGGACATCTGAGGTTTCTGTTGGTTACCCAGACATTTGTGTTATCTACTGCACTACAAAGGCAAAAGGTGCCTTGTGGCAGAAAGGTTCTCAGTATTATGATTAATCAACACACATAAGAGATGACTGTGTGTCAAAAGCGCGTGTGAGGGGTTTGCAAGGCTTTTATGAGCAGATCAGACTCACTTTCCCTGTATATAGGAGGATTTACTACCAATGCATTATTTATAATTGACCTCCCCTCTAGTCTCTGCAGCACAATACTGTTATATCACTTCATGATTGATAGCGCACTGCATCATATCCTCCTGTGGTCAACAAATCCTTTCAAGCATCTCCCCTCTTTCCATCTGAAATGAAACACGAATTATAAAGAGGATTCCCATTGGATGTTCTGTTGTAAAATGCAGATAAATACACACATGTGACTTTACATTCTAAAATTGTCAATTACTCACCCTCATGTTGTTTCTCACAAAAGAAAAAAAGGGTACAAAACATTTTTTTTTCTAAATAAACCAATAAGTTTTAGCTGTCTGAATTTGCAAACCATAAGATAGTGGTTCCCAAATGTTTTTTTTTTGTCAGCTATACTGCTTACATGTAAAATATTTACTTGAAGTATACCACCTGAGATTCTAAGATAATATATTTCAATAATTTAATTTTAAATTAACGTTCAATGTTCTCTGATGTCGGTTAATGGTCACAATGGTGTTTTAGAAACCTTATCAAATTAAATAATAATAATAATAATTATTATTATTATTATTATTGTGAGTTTTACCTTACCAATAATACTTTTGACTTACCATATATATATTGAAATAGCTCACAGATCACATTGAATGATTCTTTCACTAACTGAATGGATGATCCAGGCAGCAACTCACTGAATATATATATATATACACACACACAATATTAATAATTATGTCTCACATCACTTTCAGATGTTCAAACCCTCAAGCTTTTAACATTTCAAGCCTCACACTCTTATTTTGGTGGAATATTGGTGAAATGCAGTAAACTTCTGTCCACTATAATGTTAAAGTGAACCTGGCACACGCTGTGTTCCCAAATGCACGTTAAACTCACAGCACATGGCGTAAGGCATCTGATATTAGTCAAAATAACCTCTGTAGTATCTATGATTACTCTCAAGTTCAGATTAAAGCATCTGTTCTTCTTCATTTCATACTCCTTGTATGGTGTACTAAACGCTAAAGTGTACACTGCAGCTGGCCTGCAATCTCTCTCACAGTCAAACACATATAAACACACACACATCCCAGCAACCACAAGCAGCACCTCACACTCCCATCATCCAGCTGTTATCTCTTACTAGCGCTGCTCCCATCACTCTGTCACTATGGATTTCATCACACATGTGCGGTCATTCAGTTGTCCGGCTTCAAATATGCGGGGCGGACACACTCACTAATTTGACCAATTAAAGCCATGGAGGAGAGGCAATTCGGAGCGAGACAAGTCTTAACTCCCCAAGGGAACGTCAGTGACATTTACCCACTGACTGGGATTGATGTTTACGCTTCTGCTTTGTAACAGGCTAATTCAACCAGCCTTGAACACACTAATGTATGTTATCAAAAGGAGAAAAATCAAGGGCCATCAAACATGGTAATTCTAATGATGACGATAAATGCAACTCACCGTAATGGTAATTGAACGTCTCCTTGACTAACGCAATGGATTGCTATTTATTACAGTCTGACCTCCAGTGTCATTAGGGCCATATTGCAATTGCCACATGCATGATGATAAATGTTGTGCAGTCAAAACTGTCATCAATTCGTTGTCTTTATCATAATAGAAGTCATATTTACCATATTGTATAATATTCTAATAGTACATAGCAGTGGTGAACTGTAATAAAGTATTTTTTACTGTACTTTCACACTATTAGAATTGTTTTATTCTTTTGGGAAATCTTTTCTTCATTTTTGCTCGATTAAATTTCAGGGGGAAAAAACATAAAACATCATATAAATCCATTGAAGAAATCAAGGCCTGCTTGAATGTGATTTCCAGTTTGTGTACAAATCATTCTTTTGAGTGAGTTCTTTTCTGTGAACCTATTGAAATAGCTTACAGATCACATCGAACGATGATGGATGATTGACTGGATGATCTAGGCAGCAACTCACTGAATTTGGCATGTCTGACTCAAAATTCAGCTTTGCAATCATAGGAAAAAGAAACACATTTCCAAATATATTAAAGACAGAAAATCTTAAATTGTTGTAATATTACACAATATTAATGTTTTGACTCTTATTTTTGATCGAATAAATGCCTTTGTGTGTATGAAAGACTAAAAAAAAAAAAAATCTTACCAACCCCAAACCTTTGAACCATATTGTACTTTAACTCAAGTCCATGATTCGTTAAAGACAGCTCTAAAACTCTTAACAACGAAAATATATTAAGAACCCCTAAAAAGATAATTATGCCTTACACACTGATCGACAGCTAACTTCCTTCAGCCTGAATCAAAGCCATAACTACTGCTTTAAACACATACCCAAATGAGTGTCCCACCAACCAGACAGACACTAGCAGACATCCTCAGGCCCCTCATCAAAAGCTAATCAGGCATTCTGCCTAGACAGCTAAATACTTTTAGTCAGACTGTTTTGTGCTTGCACACAAAGGCACTTTTATTTGGACATCTAAGGGCCTTATCTTATTTTCTTAAAATAATTGTATTGGCTTTAAGCCTTAGATGTAGGTATCTTTCTCCAATCAAGACAATGTTACAGTGCATGAGGATGAAATAGGATTTTCATTTTTTTATTGTATTTTGGTCATACTGATGATATGGAAAATAAATTGATGTTAAGATAAAGCTGTGATGCAATCAATCCAGAACCTCTAATGTCAATTGATTATTTCTATTTATGCCTCTTTAAAATATAATAAGGGCTTTCAAATGAAGTCACTGCAGATAGTCAGTGATAATGGAGATGTTGGTTGATATTGTGCCCAGATTATTTGTCACTCTAGAAATATAATAGTCAAGTTAAGTGCATTCAAGCTGTGTACTGCACAATTTGGCAGAACAAAAAGTTACATATCATGCATACACTGCATACTGCAAAAATAGTAGTATGACATTCAAAACATGCCAAATGACTACAATTAAGATAGTATTTTGAGTTTTGGTACACATGAGCAAAAAAGCATTTCTATCATGACAACTCTCTGAAGATTTTAGCATGGTAATGGATATCACATTGTTAATGTATTTGGCGGAATAGATCTGCTACACTGCTGAATTGCTGCTGCTGTTGGTTATTGCTGTTGTTGTAGATTATTGCTGCTGCTACAAGTACAGGAACTTGCTACTGCCAATACATACGCCGATACGGTGCTGTGAATATTTAAGACGTACTGCTGCTGCACAAATAGCACATATAATAACCCAAAGCAGATCTATACAGGTGGAACTGGGGAAGGTGAAGGGTTTCAGAGGAACTCTGAAAGCGCGCTGCGAAATGCTGTAGTGAATGCTAATCAGCCGTTTAAATGTAAAGCAGCAAGCTTATCAAAACATATCAAATTATGTATATGTATATATATATATATATATATATATATAAATAATTTGATACTTTGTTTCAGCTTATTATTTAAGGGCAGTGTGCCATTTTCCTTCCTGCTTCTAAAAAAGACGACTCCAGATGTCCCTAACTCTACGCTGTTCTCATTACCGCCAGCAAGGTGTTCCAAAATTGAGGATGATAACGTTTATGGTAAAAGACATTAAATAAAATACCTAGATCCCATTTGCCAGGGATGACTTTCTGTTATTGCTTCATTTCAGACCTCCGAACCTGGAAATGAAATGTGTTCTGCAGGATGTTTAGAGGAAAATATACTTTGGCTTGATGAGACTGTTATTTGAGGTTCCTGTAATAGCTTTATTAAATTATGTATTGTAAATAAATGTGTGTATTTCATAACCAGAGCATGTCACGAGATGACAGTGATGTTGTCAGTTGTAATCAGAACGTCCTCTTTTGGCTTCTTATGTATGTTTTGTTTTATAAAATGATGGTGAAAATATTCCAGAGTTCATGAAAGGTTAATAACCTCATATGTTAATAATTTCATTCCTCTGAAATAGAAAAGCAGCACATGTTTTCATACAATTTTGCTGAATTAAATTACCACAAAATAACCACATTATTTAGTCTTCTATGATTTCTCTCAAGGGGAAATTTGATGTACTGGCTAAATTTGTACAATTAATTGGCTTATTATAGCTGAATGAATGCAAAAATGTTGGAGTCAGTAAAATATTTAATTGTATTGTTATTTAGGTTTGTTTAATATTAACATTGTGCTTGATGATCTATTGATAAGCATTCCCTCATGCACACATATAAATACAGTCATGCAAGTGAACACAGATGCACACTCAAAAGTATTAATATCGTCACAGCAGGAAGTCTAAAAGAGTGGGAAATAAATAGCTCTAAGTGTCCTCTCTAGCACCATAGACATAACTACATGTATATCCTACAAACCAAAGCAGCCTGTTGATCTCCCTTTTAGATTTTCCGCTCTTATTTTCCTCTTCACGGGATTGAAAAACTCTCTGAAGTTTACCAAAAGACCCTTATGGGATAAACATAGCTTTGCTGTGTACCTGGGGCAAGAACAAGCTGAAAAAGAGAGAGAGAACCTGCAAGAATCTCTCTATTTCTATGACAACGGAGGGTACTGAGTGGTCAGAGGAAGAGATAAACTCAAGATGGCTGCTTTGATCTGATCTGCGGTTATATATATATATAAATAATTTGATACTTTGTTTCAGCTTATTATTTAAAATAATTTGATACTTTGTTTCAGCTTATTATTTAAGGGCAGTGTGCCATTTTCCTTCCTGCTTCTAAAAAAGACGACTCCAGATGTCCTTAACTCTACGCTGTTCTCATTACCGCCAGCAAGGTGTTCCAAAATTGAGGATGATAACGTTTATGGTAAAAGACATTAAATAAAATACCTAGATCCCATTTGCCAGGGATGACTTTCTGTTATTGCTTCATTTCAGACCTCCGAACCTGGAAATGAAATGTGTTCTGCAGGATGTTTAGAGGAAAATATACTTTGGCTTGATGAGACTGTTATTTGAGGTTCCTGTAATAGCTTTATTAAATTATGTATTGTAAATAAATGTGTGTATTTCATAACCAGAGCATGTCACGAGATGACAGTGATGTTGTCAGTTGTAATCAGAACGTCCTCTTTTGGCTTCTTATGTATGTTTTGTTTTATAAAATGATGGTGAAAATATTCCAGAGTTCATGAAAGGTTAATAACCTCATATGTTAATAATTTCATTCCTCTGAAATAGAAAAGCAGCACATGTTTTCATACAATTTTGCTGAATTAAATTACCACAAAATAACCACATTATTTAGTCTTCTATGATTTCTCTCAAGGGGAAATTTGATGTACTGGCTAAATTTGTACAATTAATTGGCTTATTATAGCTGAATGAATGCAAAAATGTTGGAGTCAGTAAAATATTTAATTGTATTGTTATTTAGGTTTGTTTAATATTAACATTGTGCTTGATGATCTATTGATAAGCATTCCCTCATGCACACATATAAATACAGTCATGCAAGTGAACACAGATGCACACTCAAAAGTATTAATATCGTCACAGCAGGAAGTCTAAAAGAGTGGGAAATAAATAGCTCTAAGTGTCCTCTCTAGCACCATAGACATAACTACATGTATATCCTACAAACCAAAGCAGCCTGTTGATCTCCCTTTTAGATTTTCCGCTCTTATTTTCCTCTTCACGGGATTGAAAAACTCTCTGAAGTTTACCAAAAGACCCTTATGGGATAAACATAGCTTTGCTGTGTACCTGGGGCAAGAACAAGCAGAAAAAGAGAGAGAGAACCTGCAAGAATCTCTCTATTTCTATGACAACGGAGGGTACTGAGTGGTCAGAGGAAGAGATAAGCTCAAGATGGCTGCTTTGATCTGATCTGCGGTAATTCTCCTTCTCTCTGTGGTTTGTGGAATGAACACGGCTATTTGTTGAAGCTAATATCCTTTCGTTTCGCTCGCTTTCTGTGAACATCTCCCAGTATGCTATGGTTTAGTGTGAATTTCCTACGTCATGCATGGATATGCAGAGATAAACATCTTGTGAACAAGGCCTGGAAGTTTTTCTTGGATTGGTGTGGGATCAGAAAGAGTTTGATTTGTTTTGCTAGATTGCAAATGCTCATTTAAGGGTTGATGACGTGTTATCAAGGTCATGATGATTTAGATTAGCAATAAATTGAACTGTAATCACAAAAAAACACCATTATTTTTTAATGAAAAAAAATGACGGTCACAAATGATAACTAGAATCCAGCTAAAGCTTTTTCATTTTTTTGTGCAATAATGTCAATGACAGTTCAGTGTTTTCTTCCCTCGACAGAGTTGATATTAATTTTGACCCATTGGACAATCAAATCAATCCTCAGCCTTCCTCTGCTATTTAATCATATGCCTTCTTCACAACTGAATTGGACAAGTTGACCTTTAGTTGCTCGTGCAGATGTGAGCTGTCAAAAAGTCCTTCATATCACAATTACTTCTCTCTCCCAATGAGTTTGTTTTACTTTGAAGAATAGCTGTGATTGCCATGATGTTGTGCTTTCAACATTTTTCAAGGAATCACTTTCTAACTAACATAATCATGATTTTTATGCTGAAACAATTTGACGTATAAATTCCAAATACAATTTATGTGTGTGTGTGTGTTTGTTTTTTTCCTCCACCTGACTAGATAATCTTCTGATAGACTACCAGTTCACCTTTAGTCTGCTTCAGGAGGATGATCAGCATTACAGAGCCATTAACTTCATGGCGACTCCGGAAGAGGTCAGTGAATTTGCATCGTGTTCACAAATGAAATGGGCATGAGCAATTTGTATCTGGCTTTGTGTATTCTAGGGATGCACTATATTTGATTTTTACCGATAACTGATTTACCGATATTATTCAACTCATTTTGACCGATACCGATATATTTCCTTTTGTTTGGAAACAACACCAAGTCTCTCCTGTGCAGAAATTATAAGCAAAATATTTTACATTTTGGTTAGTTTTTAACAATAACTTATTTGTTAGAATTAAATAAACAACAATGAAGGTTTTTTTGACAGTACATTGAAGCTTTAACTAGGGGTGCTCCGATCAGGATTTTTGAGGCCCGATCGCCGATCACAGAAAGCAGTATCTGCCGATACCGATCACCGATACAGATCTTTTTAAAGCCTTCTTTTTATCATTTATAACTATTTATAGTGATACTCCAATCAGGATTTTTAGACATTTATTCAGGGCCTGAATTTCATTTTTGAAAATGGGGGGAATTCCCCTCTTAGGTGACTCTTGTGAGAGGGGAAGCAGCTTTCACACAGGAGTCCGCTACTGATCCGTGGCTGTTTACCACAAACACAACATTTATGCATTATTTTGATTTCAAATCCAAACATTGTCACTGAAAATGCTTTTTCAGCATTGCAATTCTTTTTTTACACAGTACAGTAATACAATCTTTCACAGATACGTTTAAACACAATAAATATAAGCAACACATTATTCAATGCTTTTTACTTTTGCACTTCTAGATTTATATATTAAGTTGCTCAAGCAAGTGGCAAAACATTTAAACTACTTTTCTTACGTTATCACAGACTTACCATTGACAGAAATAGTCAGCTCTACTGCCTTTCCTTTTGCATTTAAATATTTATTACATGCAATCCTGCCCGTTGATAAAGAACTTTGTTTTCATACCTCCCCAAGTGCCATCTATTATTGCCTTGTTTATCTAAAAGTGCTCTTTTAACACAGTAGACTTTAATAATATGCATTTATGGTGTAATTACTACATTTTCGTGCCAATCCATGTTCACATTTACTGCAAAAATTGCGCTGTTACTTTAATTCAGCGCTTGCAGCACAGCAAAAATAGACTCGGTGCAGAAACGATCTGCACTGCTGCAGACGCACCGCTACTGGAACGCACTGCTGGACAGCAACCGTGTGCAGTGTGAACACTTTATTAATCCGTTAACGTGAGCGCAATGCAGCACAATCTAATCATCATTCAGACAAAAATTCGAGAAGAAGAATGAGCCACACTGCTGACGGGATCTAATCACTAGCACACCCTGAGCACATGTGAGTTAAGGTATTCCTCTTATTGGCAAGACATATCAGCATAATTTTTCATATCGGGCCGATGCCGATATTTACATTTAAAGTCATTATCGGCTGGTTCTGATATCAGTCCGATAATATTGTGCAACCCTAGTGTATTCCCAAAAAAACATATTTGCAGAGCCCAAATTTGTGTCCTAAGCAGACGTAATATGTCAGGTTTCCTGCAACAAGACATTTTTTGTCCACACAATTTTGCGAAATTACTATGTGGCATAACAATCACAGGCAATAAGTTGATGGTTACAACACTTTTATGTGAAGCAGGATTTTCAAATGATCATATTTCATTTAGTAAATTATTGTGATAATTAAATGATATATTAAAGGCATTAGAATATAATATTATAACCTATTATTCTAAATTTAACCCTTATGCTGTGCTGAAAATCCTGTACCCAATTTGCTGTGGCTGGCCTTTTAAAAATGTATCCAATATTTGGGAATAATATAGCACAAGAGGAAATCTATGCTATTTTTTTTGATGAGCTATTTTCAGGAGATGACTGGAGCACACAACAGTATTCCTCTTATTGGCAAGACATATCAGCATAATTTTTCATATCGGGCCGATGCCGATATTTACATTTAAAGTCATTATCGGCTGGTTCTGATATCAGTCCGATAATATTGTGCAACCCTAGTGTATTCCCAAAAAAACATATTTGCAGAGCCCAAATTTGTGTCCTAAGCAGACGTAATATGTCAGGTTTCCTGCAACAAGACATTTTTTGTCCACACAATTTTGCGAAATTACTATGTGGCATAACAATCACAGGCAATAAGTTGATGGTTACAACACTTTTATGTGAAGCAGGATTTTCAAATGATCATATTTCATTTAGTAAATTATTGTGATAATTAAATGATATATTAAAGGCATTAGAATATAATATTATAACCTATTATTCTAAATTTAACCCTTATGCTGTGCTGAAAATCCTGTACCCAATTTGCTGTGGCTGGCCTTTTAAAAATGTATCCAATATTTGGGAATAATATAGCACAAGAGGAAATCTATGCTATTTTTTTTGATGAGCTATTTTCAGGAGATGACTGGAGCACACAACATGATGGTTAAAAAGAAGTCAACATTATTGTTAATAATATGATAAAAAAAATACTGTGAACTTTTTATTGCCGCTAAATATTTTTGTTGTTGTTGTCATGTTGTTTGTTTTGCAGACCAATAAGAACCTTGATATGTCAATTAATGCGTCTAACAATTTCAACCTCAACATAACATGGTCTATTGGCTCAACAGGTAAAGTATTTCATGCTATTGTATTTCATGTAATATTTCAGAATAAAATGAAATCCCAAAAGAAAGAATTACTTTGTGAAATAGTCCTGGCTGAACAAAGTAAGTATAGGAAGGCTATGGGATTCTGTTTGTCAGGGCATTCATAAAATGCTTTTGATTTCAATTAAGATAAACAGGCAGTGCTCTTGCACAGGCAAATGCCTAAGTTAAATTGTTTTTCATTTTGTTGCTGTTTGAATAAACCTTTAGGACAAGCAGATATGTGGAGAAGTGTTATAGATATATGCCCTATAGACACAGATAAACCAGACTCCCAATGATCACTAGACAAGTGTGAGAGCATATTAAAAGAAGTCTGAGTGGTTAATGGAAAAGTCACATTTTGCATTGTGATTAATTGCTAACTAACTAAAATAAATCAGTTTTTCTTTCTGTCATACTTAATGGAACAGCCTCTGAATGGATCATCTGGGAATCATCAGTATAGACTGACTGATGTTCATTTTCATTTGTGGTTCGAGATTTACTGTTTTATGATAGACCTTGTATTCACTATTAACCATTTAATCTGTTCAAATGTTTCGAGAAGCGGCAAGAAGCTTGAAGTTTTTAGGCTTTTTTCATGATAGTTTCACTATTGATCCTGTTGGTATTCAAGTACGGCTCCTTACAATGGCTTTATTGAGATGCATTATTCAGATGTTTTATAGTTGCAGGGTTGATCAGAATGTTATGCCATATTTAATCTTGCAGAAGGTTTTGTATGCGGGTGTTGTTGTTGGCTGACGTGCACTTTGCTGACGCTGTGTTTTGTGTCCCTGCAGCGGGTACGATCTCCGGGGAGGAATTCCCCATAGTGTCCAAGACTAACATCAAAGAATACAGAGACAGCTTCTCCTCTGATACATTCTCCTTCCTTGCAAATCCCAACATTACTTTCCATGTTTATGTCAGCAACTTTTCATGGCCAATCAAAATACAGGTAAGATCAGCTGCCAGGTGTACGTTTTATTTAGTCCAGTCCAAAACAGCCTTTTCTTATTTATCAAGTACAGGGGTTGAACAAAATAATGTGAACACCTTGGAAATAGGCAGTATTTCTTTATTTAAGTGTTTACCACTATTTGCCTTTAATATACCTTCTAACCTTCATCGAATAGATTCATACATTGTCTATCAGAACGTCCGCCAGTTGCTTCAGAGATGTTGAAGGAGGGAATCTGCTCTTCACTCTTCTCTCCAAATCTACCCACAGTGGTTTGATAATGTTCAAGTCAGGTGATTTGTCTGGTCAGGACAGATGTTGAAGTTCATCTTGGTGCTTCAACTGTCCAGGTTTTATGATCATAACACCATCCTTTTTTTTTAGCATTGGTGACCATAATTGGCTTTGTGAAGTTCTCTGTGGTCAGTTTTAGTGAAAACAAGGTCTTCAATGTGAATAATGAGGTTTGCTCTTACTTTGTTGCAGTAGTTTTGTGTTTCTTTGGACACAATCCTTTTACGGTCCCTATCATTCACTTGCGGTTTTCGCCTCCTATTCTTTCTTTTTTTTTTTTTTTTGCTGATGAAGTCTTGCCATGCTTTGTGTACATAGTCAAAATGGTAAATACTGTTGTTCTTAAAACTCCAAACTATCAGGCCCTTAAAGTTACAGAAGATCCTGCTAAGAGGGGTTACCCTGATTTGCCCTTTTTGGAAGTCTAACACATCACCCATTTCATCCACAACTTAAACTTCACTCGTATACAACCTGGACAATATAGACAATGAAAATATACATTTTTTTCACTGTTGTCTACACAGATAATCTGAATCCTTATAATAATAGGTGTTCACATTATTTTGTCCAACCCAAAACCTGAAATATTGATTTATATGCATACAGTACATATACAAATTTTGTTTCATACAAAATGGCTTATTAGATATAAAAGGAAAAAAACAACAACAAGTTGAGTTTCAGCTCCATCCCTCAGTTTGAGAATTGAAACTGCTTTTCTTGGAGCTAGTATGACATAGTTACATGCCAAACTGTTGACAGATGAGATTTTTATTTTGATATATTAAATATGGTAAATGATAAAGTTGTAAACTGGTTACATATTTGTTGAGATTTTCTGACTTTGATCAAAACAGCATTATGATCATCAATACCTTCATCACAATAGACCACAACAACAAATTACTGTAAATATCATCCATGAAATTTGTTTTTGATTTCAAGTCAGGCTCTCTAAGCCCTCGTGTCTAAATAGGGCACCGAGAATAAACCATTATGAAGTGTGTTATGCAAAAATAATATGTTTAATGATCCATGAGTCCGCTTTGTGCTCATCAATTTAGAAAAGCACTAACAAACTGTACAAAATATCTTCATTCTCTCAGTATTCTCATTTATGAACTAAAGACCATTTTTAAATACTTGTGCTTTTTAATGTCCATTGCATTCTGAGTTTAGATAATCCTGAGTAATCTGGTTTAACTCATAAAAGTTAATATTTTTAAGGTCATGTTTGTTATTGTCTGTGTGAGAGAAAAAAAGGGGGGTTGTGTCAGTGAACTGATGTGCCTTTTCATAACAATGTCTGTGTTGAATATGCATATTTCTAGTTCTGGAATATTCTGTTGCATTCAATTTCAGTACAAACGAGTCCGACATGGAATTGAAATACACTACCATTAAAAAGTTTGGAGTCTTTACTTTATGTTTTGAAAGAAGTTTCTTAAGCTCACCTAGGCTTTATAAATGTGATCAAAAATACAGTAAAAAAAATAAATAAAAAAACACTAATATTGTGAAATATTATTACAATTTAAAATAACCATTTTCTATTTTAAAATGCAATTTATTCCTGTGATGGTAAAGCTGAATTTTCTGCAGTCATTACTCCGGTCTTCAGTGTTGTAACGTGGGAGGCATGACAACGGAGTTGAGTATCCAAATGCAGCATTTATTCACTAGAGTGGTCAAAACAGGCAGGGTCAAACACCAGCAAACAGGTACAATCCAGGGCGAGACAAAAGAGCAATCCAATAAACAGTGCAAGGTCAAGAGGCGAGGCAAGGCGAGGCAGAGACTCGGAACAGGGTACAGGCTAAACAATAATCAGCAATGTGTGTGTGAATGAGTGCAACCTTTATAGTGTCACTGATAGGAAGCAGGTGTGGTGCAATAATGAGTTCCTACTGATGTGAGACAGCTGTGAACCGATGATGAGATCTGATGAGAGACAGGTGATGCACTTGATGAGTCCGGGCAAAGGATTATGGGAAATGGAGTCCTGAGTGAATGGCAAGGTACAGAATGGAGTGCCCTCTAGAGGAGCTCATGGGCACTCCAGCTGGAGATCATGACAAGTGTCACATGATCCTTCAGAAATCATTCTAATATGCTTGAGTTGCTGCTCAAGTAACATTTCTTATCATCATTGTTGAAAACAGTTCTTAATATTTTTGTGGAAACCATAATACCCTTTTCCAGGATTTTTTGTTGAATAGAAAGCATTTCTTTGCCAAATAAAAGTATTAATTTCTTTGAATAAGAATTCTTACTGACCCCAACATTTAAATAGTATATCCATCAAAAAGTTTACCCTACTTTTCCATTCCCACTCTACTTTAAATATTACATGTGAAGGTTTTGGACAGAACAGGTGGTGCTGCTTGTAATCGGTCTGCTAAGTCATCAGTCTTCCTAGCAACCCTCAGTCAGATCCTGCTGTTCCCTATGTGAGAGTGGAGCTGCACTGTGGCCTGTTATTATCAGCCGTGTATTGATTGTGGCTGTGAATCATTCCCATTAATGCAGTCTTATCTTAGCCACATATAGATGAGATAGTAACACAAGCCCTTAATTGTTCTCATCAGGAGCCCAGTACCATTCATCTATAGACTGATCCAAGTAACCTGAGAAGCACCACTTCTCCGGCGCTGACCTTCATCACATCTGATGGACATCTAGTCAAACTGTTTTCAAAATAAAATCATCTATCCCTCAGATTTATTGGCCTATTTGGTGCATAAAGAGAAAATAATATTTCCTTCTGCCATCCGCAGTGAGATTTTGCATCTTCCTTTTAAATGACTCTTTTATCGACTAGAGAAAGAGATGAAACTGCTCCCACTCTCAGCTAGAGCACAGTGTCTTTCACTATTTGCTTATGAAAAACTCAATTTGTTCATACAAAGTGATAATGAAAGATTGACACAATGACAAATGCTCCAAATGTGTTTTCTTTTACTCTCTGTGTCTCGTGGCCCATGTGCACTCACGCCTGTCAGTGAAGGTTGCGCGTGGTCGCGAGTGTCTAAAACAACAATATTTTATGTAGTCTCATACTTCATGTGGGTTAATTGCGTAGGTCATGGCTGTAGTGACCCGTCCACAGGCTAGACACATACACAGGAAGTGAGAGATGTGTCGCTGTCAGCCCTGAGGCTGAAGTGAGTTGCTGGCATACGAGTGATTGCTATCACAGTTGGAGTTGTGCTCTGCATTCATCACCCACAGTCTTCACTTTTCTGCTGCCTGCAGTCACTCTCTTTCACTCTCTTTATCTCTTTCATGTCAGACACTGGCAGAGATTCTGCATTTATAACAGATCTCACCCCGTGTTCAGTCTGAAAGAGTTAATCACACCAGCAGATGCATACATACTTGGTGTAAGTTTTTTATTAATACTTTAAAAAAGTGAAATTATTAAGAAATTAATACTTTTATTCAGCAAGGATGCATTAAATCAATCAAAAGGGATAGTAAAGTGATAGTTTGTACATTTTTGGTACAAATGATTTCTATTTAAAATAAATGCTGTTTTTTGTTTTGTTTTTTATTTTTAAAGAATCCTGAAAAATTACGATTTCCACAATAATATTAAGCAGCACAACTGTTTTCAGCATGTTTTCAATGTTTCTTATGCACCAAATCATCATATTATAATTATTTCTGAAGGATCATGTGATTCTGAAGACTGGAGTAATGGCTGTTGAAAATTCAGTTTTGCCATCACAGAAATACATGATATTTTAAAATATATTCAAATAGAAAATTGCTTTAATTTTAAATTATATTAAAATACTGTTTTAAAAAAAACTGTTTTACTGTATATTTGATCAAAATTGTAATCTTACAGACTCCATTATATTATATTATATTATATTCATTTTTTGCATTTAATGTTTGAATTATACTTATTTTTTATTTAAAAGAAAAAATGTTTTAAGAGTGAGATGAGCAAAGTGTAAAAATCCATGTATTTTATACTATTCACACACATTTTATATGTGACATCCTCACACATTTCTGAACCCAATAATTAATTTTTTTAATAAACAATGTGGTAATGTATTAATTACAAAAATAATAATAATTAATTAATTAATCAATCACATATTCCCAGCTGTGTTTTGCACATGTGTTTCTGCCCTATTGCTTGCCATTATTTGCATCTCTTCCTATTAATCATGAATCTGTGCTCATGGTTTAACATTCTGGTTATCAGGTTTAATCCAGATCAAATAAGCCCAGCCCTTCAGACTCATTAATGAGTAACATTAGGAGAATCAGGGTAGTCATGTGCAGAGGAGGCTGCTTGGCTTGGGAAAGGAAAGCATTTCCTGCCCTCACTCTGCTCTCTGGGGTTATCGCCCCAGTCTCAGGATGACATCAGCTTAGAGCTGAGGGCTGGTTAGGGGGCAGAGCATGAGGGGATTTGTCCATCCTATTGGAACAGACTTATATTTAGTTTGTCACTGTGATCCTGTACCTCACCCCTATGGTATTTTTCAGTCCACATTCACAGCCGGTTGCTCTACTCACCCCTTTTTATATTTATTTATATATTTATTTTTAAATGAAGAATTAGTACTTACAAATGAGCAGAATTTCCAGCAGACTAGATTTTGTGCTGAAGTTTAGTATCCAGTTTTGTGTTGGTTTTAATCACCCATTAATCAAATTTAATGTTGTTCAGTGGAAGGGTATAGTGACATTACTGTCATTTATTGTCAATAATTGGATTATGCCAATAGCTGAACATATGATAGCATATGAAACCATAATGATGATTGTTGCTGTTTATATAATCATTATGCATGAGTGTTTTTTGCCACCTCAGTGTCAATATCATCTTATTAAAGGAACAGCACACATGTAGTGTTTAATCTGCAAAACCTGGTCCAGTTTTTAGTTTACTCTGGATAGTAACTACCTATTTAGACAAGAAAAGACTGTTTGACCAACATCTCAAGTGACCACTTTTTGGACACAGTGTAGAGACATTGGGCTGTCTGTGTGCAATGCTGATTTGAGTCTATAATACACTTCTCGTGCATCCTCAGTTCTCTTCCTTTATTCTTATGAATACAAACAAGGATTATCTCGAAAAGATCAATAAATTAAAAATCAAGAAGTGTTTATAATACTCTAACAATAAGCAACAATACTTATTCTGACTGATATTATATCTGACTGGAAAGCTTTCCATGTTGAATGGCCATTTTGTCGCAGCCATTCTGGACCGAGGAGTGGAGGGTGATTTGATTTTCTCTACACACACGTCACTTATTTTCCCCAGTCCTGTGGACATCATTAAATAGAATGCCTTTGGTAATCTCATTTCTGACAGACAGTTTGCGGTCTACCTCAGCCTCTGTCCATTTCAAGCATCTGTGCGAGTCTCTTTGGATAAAGGGAAAATTGAAACGGTTAGCCAGAAACACAGTGCCATATCTGTTGATAGCTTTATCACAGCAGATTGGCTTTCATGGGGTTGAAAGAGGATAGGTAAAGCTAAGTGCTCAGTGCTCCTGAATACGAGAAGGCCATGATGGCAGAGATTGCTTCATATGCTGTGTCTATTCTCACTCATTCTCTCATTCATATTACCTGTGCAGTGAATGCTCCATGGTTCCTTTTGTGAAGAAGGAATGCGAAGAAAAAGAGCAAAACTGGCTCTGATGTGAATATTGTGAGGGAATATTATTATTATCACATATTTACTTTATTTTATCTGTACTTTAGTTTGATATTATTATTATTATTATTATTCGTACATGTTCTTTTTTGTTTTTTAAAAAACGTTTAAAAACGTTTGGAAAACGTTTGTTTTCCACGCAAAACAAACGTATTGCTTTTAAAAATGAGTTATTCAAGAAAAAATAAAATGCTTTTATTTTGTAGTTAGTGGCCAATCTATATAATCTTACAAAATTTTTTTTAATATTTATTAAAACTTTTTTTTGTTTTGTTTCAGCAGTAATGTAAATTCAGTATAAACCACAGATGCAAGGCCTTAGATCACCAAAACTTGACATTGTGGCTTGATTTGATGCCAGATGTATATTGTGAGTATGTGTGATTTAGCATTATATCATACAAGCATACGATTAGTTTATTCCACCTCAGTTAATATAGGTGAGCCACATCTCTGAATGTAACTGATTATAAATATGAAGCTCATTTGAATATTGGAGGTATGCATAATATTCAACTAATATCTTACTGCAGTCATTAGGTTCTGTCATGAATATGTTAATGTACCTTCTGCAGATCTTCATGCTCTCTCTCTCTCTCTCTCTCTCTCTTTCTCTCTCTCTCTCTGCGTGTTGCTCTGCCATCTCTTTGTCCCACACATCCAGTTCAAGAAGTCAGATATCATAATCATATACCTTTTCTAACTCTTTTAATATTCCTGGGAAAGGTAGAAGAGTATCTATTTCTACCCTTTCCCATGCACTCAACCACAAAACAAACTTGTTTTTTTTCCCCTTTTGCAACAGCATGTTGTTCACTGACCATTGCTGAGGTTAGCAGTGTCCTCTCCTCACCCCAGCTCTTGATATTCTCCTTAGAGAATTGTTGTATTTGCCTTTAACAGCTCCCTGTGCTTTTATGTGCAGGCCTCACAGACCCTCTGATTCACCCTGATTCTGTTTTGCCTCAGAGTTCTTGGTCCTCAGAGGTGGTATTGAACTTTAAAAAGCACATGCACTCAATAATCACTTAGCCTCTGATCTTTGTACAATTATGGTGTAGTGGTGGACACTTTTACACTAACACTAAAATGCTAATTCTCATGAGCTCTTCCGTCTGATCACTCCAGCTGGTCTCTGTGCTTCTGAACTACAGTTTCAACCTATTTCTAATGTTCCCCTTTACACTTTACGTTAGTACTTATAATTTAGTACTAAGTTAGTACTTATAATATATACTGTAAGATTAGGTGTAAGGGTGTCTGAAAAGGGTTTGTGCAGAATGTGACATTTTTACGGTTTCATTCTTCTTTCTACAGAAAAGTACAAAATTAATTTGATAAATTTGTATCTATTGACAGCCATAATTTAGTTTCTCTTCAGGTTTATACATCTAACATTAACAGTGAGTAGAGCTGAATGCAGTGTCAATTAAAAGAAGGGGGAAAAAAGCCCCTTTTTTCATTCATTTTAATTTAATGAATTAATTTTTATAAAAAAATTTTTTGGAATGGGGTCCATCGATTTTTGGAATCAGAAAGTTTGAAAAACCCTTGCTTAGTTCTTGAGTAGTAAAATGTTTGATAGATCAACCATAGTTTCATCAGTATTCCATATGTTTGGTCTCTACTTATTATTTTTTTATTTCATTTTTAAAGTCCTCAATATGGTTTATTGACATTGTGTAAAGAATCAGCTTTTATGCAGCTGTGCGCATGAGTTTATGTAAGAGTGCAATTTGAGATCATTCTGTAGCTACAACCGAGGAGGAAAATTACCTTCTGAATGATGCCCCTAGTCTGCAAATGTTCATGCATTCGCCATTAAGCCAACAACATGACAGAAAACAAGAAACAAAATAGCTTGATTTGCTATTAGCTTCTTTCTTGTAACGTGCACAAGGCCTTTGCATGCACAGCTCCATTCTAGTGCATTAGCAGACATATTTTCTGTTTCATGATTTAAAGTTTCATGAAAGTGGGCCTGCTTTCAACAAACTTTTCTAGAGTGTTTTTCCTGCCAAACTGTTCCTTTGCATTGCATTGGGCAGCAGCTAAATGTAAATTAGATGTATAAGAAAGCATTTTTGGATAATTGGATGCTAATGCAAAATTAAATCAATACATTTAGTATTGAGGGAGTTGGTTTTAGGTATTATCACACTTTTTTTTTTTTTTTGTAAAAAGAGAAATTATGGTAATACAATCTGCTTCCGTGATCCCTGATGTCTGGCACGGTGTTCCACAAACCTTTTTCACAGTCCAAAAACACTATTTTAGTAGCCTAACACCTCACTAGCTTTTTTTGCTCTCATGTCAAGTTAAACTATTAATTCTCTATGTGTTTGGAGGATGCATGTTTCCACTCTGCGTGGTAAATTATAGCTTGATCAATATAAATTAATTACAAAAAAGACAGCATGATACAGTGTGTGCTTAAAACCTCTCTTCACCCACCTGCAATAAAATATGATGGTGTAGCTACTGTGAGTGCAGCTAACACGGCCCTACGAGCCAGAGGTGTGGCACTAACAGAGATGTGCGCTCGTTCATAGACCAGCGTGCTTTTGGTTTAGTGGACTTTGGGCCTAAACTCCTGAGCTTGACCATCAGTCACCATTTTCAGGTCGTTAAATCTCTTCTGTAGATATCTAAAATCTACAAGGTCAGGAAAAAGATGAGAGCTTGGAATCTGCTAGCTAGCATACCCATAATGTTCTTTTATATCCTCAAAGAGCTCTTTAATGGAGGTGGCAAAGTCAGGGTTATTAGCCAGAAGCTGGAGTGAGATGGAGAGAAATATGCTGACGGTAGGTAAAGACATCATGAGAAACTCAGTGCTTGTTAGGGTTTTTATTATTTTAATTAACAAGGAGACAACAAACCATCAAAAAGAATGTGTCTGTGTCTGCCAAGGCTTAGAAGCCGCTAGGACTGTGTGTGATCAGATGTCCTTGGACCTCTTAAAGACAAAATAAGTCAAATGTGTCTTTTAGTCCATGTACTTTGATGCTATATATATATACACACTACCATTCCAAAGTTTGGATTTGATAAGGTGGTCACCAAGACTGCATTTATTTGATCAAAACACAGTAAAATAAATACTATTGTGAAATATTATTGCAATTTTAAATAGCTGTTTTCTATTTTTACAATTACACATTATGATCTGATTGCATTTATTGCCACTTGAATTGCACATAAGATGTTTTGTTAACTGCAGTTTTCCTTTCTTTACAAACCCTTCAGTAAAATCAGTAGCATCTAGAAGAGAAGACAATGTTTTAAATTTCTCTCTTTGTGGAGAGAAATAAGAGAAACAAGATTCCAGTGAAATAATTTGATAAAAAAACAGATATTGTTGATTAAATCAGGTGAGAAAATAGCAAGAGTGCAGTGCTTGTTTTCATTTTAATCTTAGTAGAATAAAAAGACAAACCCAAAAACCTGCAACACATTTCAGCGACTAAATGTGATTATGTGCAGCGCAATGGAGACACCCATGAGGGGCGACTCACTCCATGCACAATAAATCAAATAATATGAGTCTTCATCTCATACTGTATGTGTACATTATTATTTAACCATATTTTTAACAACCACAGCTATTTTTTGTGTATTTTTTCATTAAAAACTTTCTATGCCTTAATGCAAAATACTACAGGCAAAAACATTGTTTATTCATGCACTGGTCAGTTTTTTCAAAATGAGTTTCTTCTCATCCACTGAGTCAGAAATCTCTTTACATACACCAGGGCTACTTTCTATAGTTTCTATTCCTTTCTATAGAGTGGTTTGTTTATATATCATTTGCCTGATTTTTTTTTCCTGGCTGTTGACAGAATTTTCTGATCTATGGGATGATAAAAAGAGATGTCCAAAATCCCTTCGGTAGATTTTTTTTTTTGTGTGTTAATATGTGACCCTGGACAACAAAACCAGTCATAAGGGTCAGTTTTTTTAAATTGAGATTTATACATCATCTGAAAGCTGAATACTGTAAATAAGCTTTCCATTGATGTATGGTTTGTTATGATAGGACAATATTTGGCTGAGATTCAACTATTTGAAAATCTGGAATCTGAGGATGCAAAAAAATCAAAATATTGAGAAAATCGCCAGTTGTCCAAATGAAGTTCTTAGCAATGCATATTACTAATCAAAAATAACGTTTTGATATATTTACGGAAGAAAATTTACAAAATATCTTAATGGAACATGATCTTTACTTAATATCCTAATGATTTTTGGCATAAAAGAAAAATTGATAATTTTGAACCATACAATGTTTTTTTGGCTATTGCTAAAAATATACCCAAGCGACTTAAGACTGGTTTTGTGGTCCGGGGTCATATATGTCAACAAAATGAAACTTAACATTTTGAACCTAGTTTCATCAGATGTTCATTTATGTATTTATTTGTTTTACCCTATTTACCCTGGGGTGTCTTGCCTTAAAGGGGTCATATGATGCGATTTCAATTTTTCCTTTCTCTTTGGAGTGTTACAAGCTCTTGGTGCATAAAGAAGATCTGTAAAGTTGCAAAGACTAAAGTCTCAAATCCAAAGAGATATTCTTTATAAAAGTTAAGAGTCAGCCAC
>NW_015506723.1:98834-145334 GCF_001515645.1 Sinocyclocheilus grahami
ACTTTTGTTCTCGCTTTATTATTGTTGCGGCCGCCATGTCGTGAAGGCGCTGTGTGCTTCATTGTGAAAGCGAAACTACTTTGTTTTTCCTTCCAAAAGAGGACGATATCCACTTCGTCATGACTGGAGCTGATCCGTGCTGGTTGCTGAGGAAATACAACAACTTTGCGCTGTGGATCACCAGATCAGCTTTCACCGTGGACGAAGCGGAAGTGGTTGCCGCAAGCCCGCCGGCCGCCGCTCACTCAAGGCCGCCGTGTGTGACACTGTGTTTCGTTGTGAAAGCGAAACTACTTAGCTTGGCCTTCCAAAAGAGGACACGACTAGAAATCAGTGGTTAAGTTGTATTTACAACACTGTTTCAGAACAGTTCAACCCAAATATTCAGATGTGTGCAGCACAATTTATGGAGGACTGTTTGATGATCCTGGTAGAGTAGACTGTAATGCCGGCTGTTCTGACTCACAGACTGTAAGTAGGTTTTTTATGTTTAAAGAATTTAGAGTAGCGCTTGTTGTTTGTCATTTCTCCGATCACAAATGCAGACACGGTTTTATGTTAAAAGACAGTACAAGTCATTATAATCCGTAATTATGTCTCCACTGGATGCAACAAATGCCTCGTTTATAATGGGTTTTAATGTTTTTGTCTTGTCGCTCCGGCCGGACGGGGCATCGCAGTATGGTAGGGGCATAACATTTCCGTCACACGCTTGAGGTATTCAGCCAATCACAACGCACTGGATAGCTGGCCAATCAGAGCACACCTCGCTTTTCAGACCGATGAGCTTTGTAAAAATCGACGCGTTTCAGAAAGGCGGGGCATAGAGGAGAAACAATAATGTACAGTATGTGGAAAATAATGTGTTTTTTGAACCTTAAACCGCATAAACACATTTCATTACACCAAATAATGTTCTTTTTAGCAACATCATATGACCCCTTTAAGGACTGGAATGCATTTACTAATAGTGGTTTTCTCAGTTCATGTGTTACCGCTCTCAACCCAGCATGATGTTTACAGTAAAGGGCTGAATTTAGGAGCGGGGAGGAGTCGAGAGCACTTCAGTAAGTTACCAGCTCCAGCCACCAGCTCGACTCGCTTAATGGCCAGTCCCTCTGGAAAGAGAAATCAGCTTTTCTCAACACTTTCTTTCTTTCAGTTTTTGATTGTCATGCACTTTCACTGCAAAAAGCAAATGCCAGTAAATCACTTAAGGGCTGACCACTTCCACCTGCGCACACACACCTCCCAATCCGCTCCTCTCCATCTATCCTAATGCTCCTTTCTTCCATCCAGAAATAAAAGCACATTTATGATGTTCGGAAATGTCTCATGGATTTATTAGTCACCTTTCATGATCACGGGCTGTGCTCCCCGGCACAACCAAACAAAGCTGCGTAGCGTGACAGAGAAGGTCCACATGTAATGTCTGTATGTGTGTGCGTAATTGCCTTGCTATATACCTGCCTCTGTTTTTGCAGTCGATAATAGTGTGTCCTCCACAAAAAAGAAAAGTGCAAGTCCAAAACTCATTTGAACTAAGTAAACACATTTTGTCGCCTGAACTTTTAAAGCACGCCACTTCTTGAAAAATAAATCACTGTGATAACATCTGACATTTACAAATCAATCATAAAATGACATTTTCTTTTATCAGATGGTCGATTTTTAGATGGAGATGGAGTGCGGATTAAAATTTAGATAGGTTTAGTTGGGAGAATTGTGTATTGGATTCTCTTAAGCAATCGATGTGAGTGGCCTCAGATATTGAAAAGGCAAATAATTCGGTCATGTAGCTAAAGCAATCAGCGAATGGACAGGAACACAGGATCTTATTTGTGGGGTTGACTGCAACAGCTGAGAAATCAAATGCATTTTATATAACACACTGTGGTTATTGTACAGCTTACGTAAGGAAGGACAGGGAGAAATGTTAATGCACTGATTTCAAACACTATCTAGTTGTGTATTGGCACATGTTATATAATGTAATGAATTAGCCATCACCGACTTTCATTCAGTGGCTTTTGGGGTCTTTCATCTTTATGTGAGTGAGAAAATGTGGCAATGTGTGTGTGCGTGTGTTTGGTCTATCCTTGCGATCCATGATGTACATGCACCATGTAAAAAAAAAAGAAAAGAAATGTTTGTAAAAACCTAAAAAATTAAGGCAACAGTTTGCATGACTTAATTTAAGTTCATTTACATGAATCTATTTTAAATACATTTTATGTAAATGTCTTAATTGTATTTAAAATGTCAAGTTGTTATAATGTAAAATCTGGATTAAAATTTGAATAAAGTAGCTATACAATTTTAATTAAAGTTAATTTGCATGGCTTTAAATTGTTCAATATAACAATATAAGTTGTTAGAACTTGAAAAGTTCTAAAAAGTAAAAACTGCGATGATTAAGTACATTTTTTTTCAGCATTTATTTAATGGATCTAAGATTCTTTAAGTACTTCAGTAGCCCTTTATATTTGAGATGTGTTAGTTTTAATCGGGGTAAATTTTGAGTGAGAGAAGTTTCAATATTGTGCTAACACTGTTCTATTTACTTAGTGTTTTAGTAATGATATGAATCAATGTTTCACTGGATAATGAGTTTACTTATAATTGCTTTCCATTATGTGGATTATAATATTTCATAATGCAGATAGTATCAAGCGGTTATCTTTGTAAAAGTACTTGTGTTTTTAAGCCTTAGAGTCTTTTTTAGAATATTTAAGATTAGGGAATGAACTTGAGATATTATGTTTAACGGTGGAAAAAATAAATAAATACAATTCATAAATAAATAAATTTCCACATCGACAAAAACAAATAAGGCATCATAGATGCACATAATTAAGTATCAGAGAATTTCAAGTCTCTGTTCGGCAGTTGGGGAAAATTCATGTTGCTTGTTTTCTAGGAAACCTTGCCAAGTTGTAGAAAATTAATATGCCATGAATATGTAATAAAACTACTTACATGTCAAGCAAAAATTATTTTGATTAGAAGCATTTATTATTCCACAGAAAGTTTACAGAGTAAGGTGCACAACTAATTCAAGTTAGATTAGATCAACAGCATAAACACTTGATTAAATTATATGTCAAATTTATTACAGGCCATAATTTTTTCAAAAAGCTTTTAAACATGGTTCAACAGTAGTTTATTTTTTGTCACCTAGCCCAGAATCCATAGCGTGTTGCTTTTTTCCTTCAAATTTGAAGCCATTTGGTAATTAAAACATTAAGACATTTAAACTGCGCTGTAAACTGATGTATGTTATTTGTTACTCAAGCCACATTTTTCCTGTTATATTTGATATGACTAAGGCTGTTTTAGGAGACATTAATGGAGAAATCTCTTTAATTGTGATTCACCGTAGTACTATGTCCCATTATAAATATTTTTGAGTATCTTTCAACAGTAGTTTTTGCATGATATTTTACAGGAGTAATAATAATCCAATCTCTAACACCGTTCTTCTTCTTTTCTCACAGATATCCTTCTCTCAACACAGCAGTATCATGGACCTGGTACAATTCTTTGTCACATTTTTCAGGTATGCACACTTTTTTCAGGTATGTACATTTAAATTAAATGTTCAGTGTAATTAAACACTAAAATGAGTGAATTAAACATTTACTTTCTTTCTCCATTATATGCATTGAATTCTAGTTTTTGGAATTTAGTGAGATAAGTTTGCTGAGGATGCAAGGATGCATTAACCTCACCATCCAAAGCCACTAATGAAGGCTAGCTGATGAATAAGCACAATAGGTGTAATTGTGTTGGCTGTGATGAAGCCAAACACTACCACTCTTGCTGTCTCTGCAAATAAATGCATTCTATGTTGTTTTAAGGGATGTTTGTAAAGGACACATTCATGCATTTTGAAGCAGCTATATGGTTTCGAGGAACGTTTGTTGAAGAAATGTATTATATTGTAACAATTGCAATTGCCTTTTTTTAATGATTAAAATACTTTTTTATAAAATTGGAGAAATAGTTAACACAAAAAAGAAAATTCTCATGTCGTTCCAAACCTGTATTACTTACAATATACAGTTTTAATATTTTTTTGAGACTTAATTTGTGCATAAATCCATTAGAACCATACTGGGTATGTTTGGGGTCAGTAAGATTGATTTATTTGTGTGTTTTTAAGAATTTGATACCTTCATTCAGTAAGGACGCATTATTGATCAGAGATTACAGTCAAAACATTTATAATTTTAGAAAAGATTTATATTTCAAATAAATGCTGTTCTTCAAAATTAAACACTTCCCCTTTAAACAGCACAGCCATTTTCATCTAATCAGACAGAATGTTTCTTGAGCACCAAATCAAGTCATATTTAGTCAAATCATCAAACCATATTTTAATGTTTTATTCAAACATTCAGGACCATGTGGCTGTTTTGCAATTACAGGAAAGAATACAAATGTAGATAATAAAAAATAAAATATATTCAAATTGAAAACTGTATATATACTATATATATATATATATATATATATATATATATATATATATATATATATATAGAGTGCGCAGAGAATATACAGCAGGCGGCATTTATACAGAGCAGGCGTTATTTTGCTGCACTTTGAAGCACTTTAAACACAATTGTGGTCACTCAGCTCTGCAATTTGACTCTCCAGAACTTCTCCAGAAGTATGGCATTTCGGAACACATATGACTAGTGAAAACTGAAAACGAAACCATGCAATTGCAAACATCATCTGCTCTCACAGAAATGGATGATTTCCATCAACTGCAAAAATTTGCATATGGTTCTGGCTGTTGTTCAAGAAAAAATTTTAAAAGTAGTGTATGGTCACCCATAAGTAGTTAATTAAATTAACATGCTAAAACAACAGCCCTAATATATATATATATATATATATTAGGGCTGTTGTTTTAGCATGTTAATTTAATTAACTACTTATGGGTGACCATACACTACTTTTAAAATTTTTTCTTGAACAACAGCCAGAACCATATGCAAATTTTTGCAGTTGATGGAAATCATCCATTTCTGTGAGAGCAGATGATGTTTGCAATTGCATGGTTTCGTTTTCAGTTTTCACTAGTCATATGTGTTCCGAAATGCCATACTTCTGGAGAAGTTCTGGAGAGTCAAATTGCAGAGCTGAGTGACCACAATTGTGTTTAAAGTGCTTCAAAGTGCAGCAAAATAACGCCTGCTCTGTATAAATGCCGCCTGCTCTGTATAAATATTGAAACTCGTGTTAGACTGTCAGCCGCCCTCTATATTTTGTTTTGTGGGATTTTTAACTGTCAGGTCAAAACTGATGTCATGTAAGATCATTCCATCCTTTACATGTCAATTTGTTTATCACAGAAAAAAAAATATTGCTATAAAGTAACTGACATGAAGGTAATCCACTATGGTTTAGTCATGCCATTTTTTTATTATAAGAGTATTAATCATTTTACTTTATTTGATACACAAATATATTGGTTTTATTAATGGATTGTGCTGGAAAATGCAGCACAACACTGTGACTTTGACATTGGCAATTTATCTTGTATGTATGCATATACAGTATGTGTGCAGTAATTTCAAGCGGATATGATTGTGTCAGTGTGTCTATCCCGACATTCACAAAGGTTAAGGTCATGGCAACAGGGATTCAATGTTTGCTATACAGATTCTTGCACTTATGATTCAGTATGAATAGCAGGAGCTTTTTTTGTTGTTGTTTTGCATTTGTGAGCATGCAAGTGTGTTGATAGATAGCAAAGTTGAAGCTAGAGGCTGTAGGGCTTTGTTGTTTGGTGTGCATTTAGTCCTCTGCAGGCGAGGGACACGTCTGATGTAATTCATCATGGTATTTGAGGGAGATTGGTGCGTATACTTTGTATCCCTCCCCTTTTATATCTCTTTCTCTTTTTGTCTCGCTCCTCTCATATCTTCTGGCTGTGGATTCACAGTTCTGGTTTCTGTTGAGAGTATAATTGTAGTTCAAGCTAAGCCCTTCAAAGCCAAAGTTCAGTCAAATGCTTGACTGTTTTACAATGCCAAAACAGACATCAAACTCTACGGAAAATATTATATTGTGGTAAATTAAGTGTGCTGCATTGGCACACTTTAGTTATTTTAATTACACGGATAAATAATGGTGTTTGTCTGTTAAACAGCAGTAAGGAGCATTGAGTATTGATTTGGAGATCTGTCACTTTGTGTCCAAGGCTTGGCTGACAGATTGTCTATGATTTTGTAGTTTTTCCGGGAAAATAAATGAGAAAGTTCAAAATGTCCATATATGTTGAATTTCAAAAGAAAGAATGAAAGAGAGTAAAAATTATATATATATACAGTGGGTACGGAAAGTATTCAGACCCCCTTAAATTTTTCAGTCTTTGTTATATTGCAGCCATTTGCTAAAATCATTTAAGTAATTTTTTTTCTTCATTAATGTACACACAGCACCCCATATTGACAGAAAAACACAGAATTGTTGACATTTTTGCATGTTATGTCTGTTTCACTCGTACTGGACGCCAGAGGACACCCTCATGCAGAAACTCCACATATGCATCACAGAAGTAATAGAACTCATGACGCTCCAGGAAATCCCTAATATGGATAAAGATATGTATATAGGTAGATTCATAGATATGTATACATAGATGCCTCATTAGCGACTGTTTCCATGGGCCGCTATACGTAAGCCATCCGCCATATGCGAAGGGTCAACTTGACGTCATTTACCATAACAGCCGATGGTCTGCGAACCCTCGAGTATGGTGGCCAAGAGAGCCCGACGTGTTGTTGTGTAGACCTAACTAACACCATACAACAAGATGAGCGCTTTAGCTAACACAACATTAAAAGTTACCAATGTTTCAAAACTTGTTATATTGAGTTAATACATTTATAAACACAAACGTTTCTTCGGAAATTTACATCCCGGCGGTTTTTACTAGGGGTGCTCCGATCAAGATTTTTGAGGCCGATCGCCGATCACAGAAAGCAGTATCTGCCGATACCGATCACCGATACTGATCTTTTTAAAGCCTTCTTTTTATCATTTATAACTATTTATAGTGATACTCCAATCAGGATTTTTAGACAGTTATTCAGGGCCTGAATTTCATTTTTGAAAATGGGGGGAATTCCCCTCTTAGGTGACTCTTGTGAGAGGGGAAGCAGCTTTCACACAGGAGTCCGCTACTGATCCGTGGCTGTTTACCACAAACACAACATCATTCATTATTTTGATTTCAAATCCAAACATTGTCACTGAAAGTGCTTTTTCAGCATTGCAATTCTTTTTTTACACAGTACAGTAATACAATCTTTCACAGACATGTTTAAACACAATAAATATAAGCAACACATTATTCAATGCTTTTTACTTTTGCATTTACTTCTAGATTTATATATTACGTTACTCAAGCAAGTGGCAAAACATTTCAACTAATTTTCTTACGTTATCACAAACTTACCATCGACAGAAATAGTCAGCTCTACTGCCTTTCCTTTTGCATTTAAATATTTATTACATGCAATCCTGCTGTTCATAAAGAACTTTGTTTTCCTTCCTCCACGTGTGCCATCTATTATTGCCTTCTTTATCTAAAAGTGCTCTTTCCCGTTAAACCTAGCCAAAAAGCCATATGTGTTGACTGTGAAGCACAGTAGACTCGGTGTGGAAACGATCTCTGCACTGCTGCAGATGCACCGCTCCTGGAACGCACTGCTGGACCGCAACCGTGTGCAGTGAACGCTTATCCGTTAACATGAGCGCGGAAAAAATACGCACCACATATGCACTGCAAACGGAGTAATGTGAACCTGGCATTATGTGTGTATGAGTGTGCATGAGCGTATGGTCTTCAGGAGCACTGGCAAGAATTAAAAATAAATGCAATTTATAAACTTTAGTGACGATGTGACTGCCTCGACTGTGCAAGTGACAATTCCTGTGTCAACTGTGCAGGGTGGAGCTGGCTTATAGACAGATGTGTGGTGATTTGAAGCCATCTGCATATTTTGAGAGAGAGAGAGAGAGAGCGCGCGCGTGCGAGTGGTGATTCACTCACGCTGTTTGTGAAATGACGTCTCACACAAGGTTTTCAAATTACTTTATAAGTTATTTAATGAAGAAATATGAAGGTGAGTACCTCAACGTCAGCATTATAATTATTTCACCCGCACTGGACAGAGACTGAGACGGTGCCGCTGCATGTCATGCAAAAACAGCAGTGTCATCAGCTTGAGATCGTTTTTTTGAGGTCGGCCTTTTTAGAGACCGGCGATCAATCATCCCAACGTGATTATCGGCCGATAGTGATCGGTAGCCGATCAATCGGAGCACCCTTAGTTTTTACAACCAACGGCTGTGCAGGATTGTGGCATCTTCGAATATTCATTGATTAATATGGTGAATGATGCCAAGTTGAACGTTAAAGATGGCGGACGTGTCTACATGCTTGGCGCAGTCGAATGGGGAATCTACCTATACATATCTATGTAGGGCTCAAATTAACTTTTTTACTTGGTAGAACTGGTGCTCCCAACATCAAGAAGTTTGGAGCACCCACTGAATATTAAGGAGCATCACAACTGTCAATAGAGTGGAAGGGCTGGCAACATCCTGATGATTAAAAGCTTCAACAATTGATCCTGATCCTGAATTCTTTGCCACACACTTGGCCCGGCATTTCTTGTTTGTGATGCATCGATCTTTCATGGCCAATTCTGATTGCTAATGTTTTAGAAGCGAGTAAGCTGATTCTGATAGCTGACATATTTAACATATTTTTTTTTATTTAAAGCAAGAGACAAGAAAATATGAGTACATGAACAAGATGTTTATCTGCTTTATTACAGTCTGTATCTGTAGCCATTTAAAATTAGAGACAACCACAGCATTTTAATCATGAGTCAAACAAAGATGCTGCATACATGAGCAGTTTCAGATGTAAATTATAATGTATTATTTCAAAATCTGCATGAAACAAAAACAGCAGACGGTCTGAATGAAAATACAAATTCACTCTCTGACAGCAGGAGGCGTTTATGGAACAGCAGCAATAATGTGTAAACAAATGTCAACAAAGCAGCACTGCATGGCTATTTTCTTTGTGCAATATACAGAGGCAAGATGAGAAGAAAATATGATTTAAACTTTTCTCAAGACAGTCAGGTCCCCTCAGAAATACATTGATTTAAACCTCCACTACCAATTCAATATTTAGGATTTTCTTTCTATATTTTGCTCATAGTGAACAGTGAGCTTGTTCTGCCTGCTACAGTATTTTCTTCTCTTTGCGTCCATATTCAGCGTCTCTGGCCTCTGTTAACTGCCGTTTACAGACTTTGTAATATTTCCACACAAATGTCATTTTGAAAAATTATTTCAATGCAGTTTGTGCAAGTCCAGAACAGAGATCGGCTGAAATAAAACAAAAACCGTTTGGAGAAAAAAACGGTCAGATCCAAGTTAGCCCCCTGTCACGTGACAACGGAGTGCAGAGAAAGAGACTGATTGACGGCTAATATAACCAATCTGAAATATGCATTAAAGTTAAGAATGTAAAGATTAAAGCTTAATTGGTTATGTAACGTTGGATAGAATGGTGGGCTGGTCACTGTATCGGCTCACAGCAGGCACATCATTTGTACTAATTCGCGAATGTTTAGCAGAGAAACCGTGTGCAGTGAACGCTTATCCGTTAACATGAGCGCGGAAAAAATACGCACCACATATGCACTGCAAACGGAGTAATGTGAACCTGGCATTATGTGTGTATGAGTGTGCATGAGCGTATGGTCTTCAGGAGCACTGGCAAGAATTAAAAATAAATGCAATTTATAAACTTTAGTGACGATGTGACTGCCTCGACTGTGCAAGTGACAATTCCTGTGTCAACTGTGCAGGGTGGAGCTGGCTTATAGACAGATGTGTGGTGATTTGAAGCCATCTGCATATTTTGAGAGAGAGAGAGAGAGAGCGCGCGCGTGCGAGTGGTGATTCACTCACGCTGTTTGTGAAATGACGTCTCACACAAGGTTTTCAAATTACTTTATAAGTTATTTAATGAAGAAATATGAAGGTGAGTACCTCAACGTCAGCATTATAATTATTTCACCCGCACTGGACAGAGACTGAGACGGTGCCGCTGCATGTCATGCAAAAACAGCAGTGTCATCAGCTTGAGATCGTTTTTTTGAGGTCGGCCTTTTTAGAGACCGGCGATCAATCATCCCAACGTGATTATCGGCCGATAGTGATCGGTAGCCGATCAATCGGAGCACCCTTAGTTTTTACAACCAACGGCTGTGCAGGATTGTGGCATCTTCGAATATTCATTGATTAATATGGTGAATGATGCCAAGTTGAACGTTAAAGATGGCGGACGTGTCTACATGCTTGGCGCAGTCGAATGGGGAATCTACCTATACATATCTATGTAGGGCTCAAATTAACTTTTTTACTTGGTAGAACTGGTGCTCCCAACATCAAGAAGTTTGGAGCACCCACTGAATATTAAGGAGCATCACAACTGTCAATAGAGTGGAAGGGCTGGCAACATCCTGATGATTAAAAGCTTCAACAATTGATCCTGATCCTGAATTCTTTGCCACACACTTGGCCCGGCATTTCTTGTTTGTGATGCATCGATCTTTCATGGCCAATTCTGATTGCTAATGTTTTAGAAGCGAGTAAGCTGATTCTGATAGCTGACATATTTAACATATTTTTTTTTATTTAAAGCAAGAGACAAGAAAATATGAGTACATGAACAAGATGTTTATCTGCTTTATTACAGTCTGTATCTGTAGCCATTTAAAATTAGAGACAACCACAGCATTTTAATCATGAGTCAAACAAAGATGCTGCATACATGAGCAGTTTCAGATGTAAATTATAATGTATTATTTCAAAATCTGCATGAAACAAAAACAGCAGACGGTCTGAATGAAAATACAAATTCACTCTCTGACAGCAGGAGGCGTTTATGGAACAGCAGCAATAATGTGTAAACAAATGTCAACAAAGCAGCACTGCATGGCTATTTTCTTTGTGCAATATACAGAGGCAAGATGAGAAGAAAATATGATTTAAACTTTTCTCAAGACAGTCAGGTCCCCTCAGAAATACATTGATTTAAACCTCCACTACCAATTCAATATTTAGGATTTTCTTTCTATATTTTGCTCATAGTGAACAGTGAGCTTGTTCTGCCTGCTACAGTATTTTCTTCTCTTTGCGTCCATATTCAGCGTCTCTGGCCTCTGTTAACTGCCGTTTACAGACTTTGTAATATTTCCACACAAATGTCATTTTGAAAAATTATTTCAATGCAGTTTGTGCAAGTCCAGAACAGAGATCGGCTGAAATAAAACAAAAACCGTTTGGAGAAAAAAACGGTCAGATCCAAGTTAGCCCCCTGTCACGTGACAACGGAGTGCAGAGAAAGAGACTGATTGACGGCTAATATAACCAATCTGAAATATGCATTAAAGTTAAGAATGTAAAGATTAAAGCTTAATTGGTTATGTAACGTTGGATAGAATGGTGGGCTGGTCACTGTATCGGCTCACAGCAGGCACATCATTTGTACTAATTCGCGAATGTTTAGCAGAGAAATGAAGACAGGTCACACCACAACAATTATGTGCCCTTGCACAAATGCTCCCAAATATATTTTGGGGTCACACAGATTACATTTTGGGAGCATATGCGACCAAAACGGCCGCAATTTTGAGCCCTGTCTATGGGTAGATTCCACATTCGATCGCTACAGACACATTGACTCGTCCGCCATCTTGGAATGGTCTATATGTCGTCACTCAATCAATGAGTTTCAAGATGCAAAAACATTGCACAGCGTCTTGATATAAAAAAACGCACAGGTAAACAGTGTAAGGGAAACAGGTCAATAATTTAGCTCAAAGGGAATCATTTAAGATTTTAAAGGGAACTCCACCATTAATATGCAAGGGAATTAGGACAGAATCACTGTTTTACGGCGGATCACTGAGACGGCCAGCGATTCAGCGAACGAGCCGTATGACATCAATTCTGCAATGGATATCTATATCCAAAATATAGTGAAAACACTATTAATTAGCACAGTAACAAGATCGGCAGTTTAAGACATTAACTTGTGAGCACAAAACACAAGATACTTCTCTTTTCCATATAAATAAGGCTTTATTGGATAAATCTAAGACATATAAACTAATCTAACACATGAACACACGCATTCACACAAGTTTTCAGAAAGAGAGAGAGAGGAAATAATTAAAGAGAATGAAAATGTGAAATCCCAAGTTTACAGCAATATGTGCCATTGTATAGATCTGAACAACCATCAATCACTTAATTAACCCTCGCACTGAATTCCTCAATGGACATGCACTGTGAGCTGTAAGGTCTTATATAGACAGGTGTGTGGCTTTCCTAATCAAGTCCAATCAGTATAATCAAACACAGCTGGACTCAAATGAAGGTGTAGAACCATCTCAAGGATGATCAGAAGAAATGGACAGCACCTGAGTTAAATATATGAGTGTCACAGCAAAGGGTCTGAATACTTAGGACCATGTGATATTTCAGTTTTTCTTTTTTAATAAATCTGCAAAAATGTCAACAATTCTGTGTTTTTCTGTCAATATGGGGTGCTGTGTGTACATTAATGAGGAAAAAAAATTAACTTAAATGATTTTAGCAAATGGCTGCAATATAACAAAGAGTGAAAAATTTAAGGGGGTCTGAATACTTTCCGTACCCACTGTACATGTGTATAACAACAGTTGCACTGCTGATGCACCGGCATTGCTCTCGAGCATTCATGGAACGGCTTTGATATTCCAATATGGCGGACGGCTTACGTATAGCAGCCCATAGAAACAGCCGCTAATAGGACATCTAGCTAGTCAGCGTATCTCACTTCCCCTGAGCCCATTGAGTTTTAACCCCTTATTTACACTGCACACGTCTCTGGTGCATTAATGCTCGTGGCCACTCTAGTCAATGCTTGTGTTTATACCAGCCGTGCTGCTGCTTCGCTCAAGATATGTGCCTAGTCTATTTTTGACGGACGCAACGTCCAACCTGCAGAGTTCAAATACAAAATAAACATGCTGTACAGACTAAAACACAGCTAGAGTCAAGTCAAGTCACCTTTATTTATATAGCGCTTTTAACAATCTAGAGTCTTTTATCCTTGTCATTCATAACTGAACTTTTAAGTGTATTTACTTGTCTGTAGGCTACAGCACAACAAAGCAGGACTTAGCAATAAATATAACAATAAATACAATTAAACTGGACAATTTGTGTTTAACCATTTAGCCAACTAACCCATGGTAGAACCCCAAAAATCGAAGGGGGAAAAACACAAAACATTAAGAAAAACTATGTCAGACAGGCAAATGTTGTGGTTTTGTGAATCTAGTTGCTTCACTTCTGCAATGCTCCTGGTGTGAGTTGGCATCGTGTGGAGAATGTGCCACAGCCATGTGCAGACCCCCTAAAGCAGTGGTTCTCAACATTTTTAGGGCCAGTGCCCCCCTACCCATTATCCAGGTTTCTTACCGCCCCCCATCAAAGTCTAATCGTCTTCACTGAATATTAAATTGTATTATTATTTTGTCAAGTCACCTTTATTTATATAGCAAACAGTTAAAGAGACCAAAGAGACCTCTTTAACCAAAGGTTTTTTTTAAATGAGGAGGCAGTCTTCAAGTTTCTTTTTTTTTTTTTACAAATGTAAACTCATGTCCCAATCATTTTCTTTGTTAAATAAACATTACTTACACTATCACTATATATATTTTATATAGTAAAGTATATATATACAGTGGGTACGGAAAGTATTCAGACCCCCTTAAATTTTTCACTCTTTGTTATATTGCAGCCATTTGCTAAAATCATTTAAGTTAATTTTTTTTCCTCATTAATGTACACACAGCACCCCATATTGACAGAAAAACACAGAATTGTTGACATTTATGCAGATTTATTAAAAAAGAAAATCTGAAATATCACATGGTCCTAAGTATTCGTAAAGTCTAGTGTGTGCATTGATTTAACTGAATATTTATATTCATATATTATAGAACAGTTCTAAACAGTGGTCAAGTACTGCTGCAAAAGTAAGTGAGGTTACCCAATAACATACCTTTCAGATTGTTCGTGTTTCATTTCTTACACCTTTGTATTCCCCTCAGTATTTTTTTTTTCCTTTGAAACATTTTCTGTGCCTGAATGTCACAGTAACCGTGTAACTCTGACTCCCTAACCTGATGATGGATATACTAGACACACTAAATAGGTAAACAAACACTTCTCTAGCTGAACACAAGTGGGCCTGGTAAACTTCTTGCAGAGATTAGAGCCCATTATATTACATATCAGTTTCATTCTGCATTCACAATTTGTTCCATTCAAAGTCGGATGTGGGATAGTCCCACTTGATATCGCATACGGCATTTCATTGCTCGCTGAGCAGTTTCTGTTTATCAACAGAGGAGTTTCCTAGCAAGCACATTTTTAATGTGGATAAACAAGGATCTTCTACTAGTATTCAAGAGAGGATCATTTTACACATCTGTCTCTACAAACATTTGCTGAAAAACTCTGATTAATGTTTGATGTAATCTTGACTGATTGATACATTTGATTTGCTTAAATGTGAATGTTTATCCTTGAGTGGCACCATGTTTGTGTTGCGTCAAAAAAGTTTTGTAAGATGTAAGTCAGACTTAAAGTGACATTTTTTAGAGTGCTGCAAGATTGAGTCCTAAAACCAGGAAATAAGTTAGCATTTTTGAACTTTAGTGCCATTTTCCCAAAGTCTAAGGTTTTTTTTTTTTGTTTTTTTTTTGACTGGGTTTTTGGTTAAATTCCTGAAAAAAGGTCAGTGGTGAGCACAAGCTCAATATATTTTCATATTATATTATAGTATGTAAAATACATATGTAATACCCCACTCATTTATTTAAGCATTTGAGTGTCTTACAAAAAGTCAGTTGTTAACAAGTGGCTAAATGGGACTACAGAGATTGTCAAAGACATTGTCAACATCATCACACAGAGCAAAAAGATTCACTCGTTTGCTTTTACAGTTTTATTGTGTTCATACTCACACTTTGCATTATTGACACACTATTTTCCTAATTAATGCTGTTCAGTTGCTTTGACACAATCTGTATTGTTAAAAGCGCTATATAAATAAAGGTGACTTGACTTGACTTGACTCTGTTAGAATAGTTTGCTCAAATTCTGGTGTACTTTGTTTATAGCCTTTATAACTTTAGCTTTTATCTTTTTACTTCTGGCAATTGTATTTAGGCTTCAAAATTAATAAAAGTTGTGTTCATTTGTGACGATTATCATGTTAAACAAAATATGTAAAATTCATAATTTTTTGTTTCCAAACGCCAATAGGAAAACTACTGACTTTTTGTGCCATTGGGTGTTGCTGACTTCCCTGTTGGCCTACAAAAATACGCCATCACTGCAGCAGTTTAATGAAAGACAGCATTACAGTATATCTTAGTGAAAGAATAAACTTATTATATTAAAGTTAACCAGTGAGATTTTCCTTTTTTCACCATCTGATTCATGCATTTGATTAGCATATTACCTCCAGCTCTTAACGTAATCTTAATTAGAAGTGTGATTCTCAAAATCTTCCTAAAATTTCAAAACACCCTCCTGAGAGACTGTGTGCTGCAAGCTTCAAGCAACTAGATGGATATTTATCTCTTTCTGATACATCTGGCTTTGATAAAGTTGATGAGCTTTTTAATCAGACTGTAAACTGTGCTGTCTGTCATGCTCATCCCAGAGGGTTTTTAAAAAAAAATGTATTTCAATCCATTCAAATATTTTTGTCTTTCTAAACAAAGAGACACATTGCACAGCTTAGGCAGAAAAAGTATTCAAAAATATAAAGCCCATTAAAATAATAAACAATGGCAACTGATGTGTACTTAGAGCAAAGTCTGTAGTTTGAAAAGATTGGTGTTACGATGTAGTCCCTCATTAGCTTCGAAAAGTCCTTTTGAATATGCTTTCTTTGAAGAGTGATTTTTTTTTTTTTTTTGCCATCTCTGCTTTCTTGGAGCTTTACTAAGTGAGCAAGAAAAACAGTAACAATTAAAGAGCGCTTAAGCCTTTCACCCACTCCTCCAGCTAATTGGTGACACCGCAGTTTGGTTTAGCCCAATTACACACACTCTCTCTCTCTATGTTGATTAACAATCATCCACCTCTCTTTTTTTCTCCTCCTTTCTTCCATCAGGACAGAAGTCGTCTGTGGGGCTGAAGTGTTGAGTGAGCGCGCTCATATCAACGATAATGTTATTAACGTCCTGAATGCCTGTGCTTTACTGGATGGCGACTAGAGGCAATTCATTTGACTTGTGTAACTGACTAAAGCTCGCTCTCTCCCACTTGTGATTTGAGGGTAATGAGGCTTTTGTCCTTTGTACCTACTAGAGTGAGTGAATACAAGATTATGCATTATTGTGACTCATAAGCATAAGCAGAACTGGGCAGGATGACAAATAGATACAGGAAGTGGCTGTGATGTTGTGCATGTTTATATCCTCAGCTCAGGTTGTCTGGTTGTTCGTATTGATTGTGTAATTCTTGTGGGCTGTTTGCTTTCTCAGGCGGCTTCGGTTGATTGGCTCTTCTCATTCATCCCTCAGACTCTTGTTGCTACAAAGATCAATACTACAAACAGATCACACGCTAAAACACGCTAAAAGTGACTACACATACACGATGAATAATTTATTTATTTGTCATTTTGTTATTATTTTTTTAAATTACTATTTTTATTATTGTCATATTGTTATTATTTAATTTGCCGTGTGTAATTTTTCTCCTTATTTGTAAGTATTAGTCAAATTAATACATAAAAAGTGTGTGTGTGTATATATATATATATATATATATATATATATATATATATATATTATTTTTTTTATTTTTTTTAAGAGTGGGACATTAAAAATATCTCAGTGAAAAAATGTGCAAAAGTTATATGACTATTGTAAAACATTACTAACTAAAATATACAATCACTGGATCAGTACCCTCAGAGACACAACTTTGCACCTTATTTACGAGGTTTACTGTAGTACCTTAAGGGTACTACTCTAAGGTAGTAATGTGTGTGTTTTTTTAGGGGTAGTATATATATATTTTTTTTTTATTTTTTTTAAGAGTGGGACATTAAAAATATCTCAGTGAAAAAATGTGCAAAAGTTATATGACTATTGTAAAACATTACTAACTAAAATATACAATCACTGGATCAGTACCCTCAGAGACACAACTTTGCACCTTATTTACGAGGTTTACTGTAGTACCTTAAGGGTACTACTCTAAGGTAGTAATGTGTGTGTTTTTTTAGGGGTAGATAAGGTACAGAGTTGTCCCTTTAAAGGCCAATTCACACTGCACTGACAGACGCCAACAAACAGCAATAGACACGTTTGTCTGGTTTTGTCTGATCAGTGTGTTACCCCTGTCAGCATCTGCTGGTGTTGGTCGGTACAAAGGCAGCACAAATCTGTAGGTACAAATCGCTTCCATTCCCAGGTGAAACATCCACTGAATGGCTACAACCCAGAAAAACACTGCGACCCATTGAACAGACTGTCTATCTTTCACAGCCTCGGTTTCATTCAATATGGCAGCAATCAGGACTTTTGTCATACCACTTAAAAGAATGTGCTTTTATAACTTTCTCTGTGAAAGTGCTCTGGCATTATTGGGCCTCATTCTCCACCCATTAGAACCATTATCCAGCTCGTTAAGAATTAATTGCCCTCATCATTAATCGATTTAATAAAGGACCTCTGACTTGTGCTGATTTGGTTTTGAAATATGGTGGATTAAATGGTTGAAAAGGCAGTTTCAAGCTCTTGCATTACCTCAACTACACTCTGATTAGTCCACTGCTAATTTTAGCATTTGAACAGCTTCAGATGTAATGAGCTTGGCCCCTTAATATATGATGCTTAAGCAAAGAGACTAGAAAAGAATGTTAGAGCCCAAGATGTCCCCAAGGTGTGCAAATGCAGTAGGGTTTAAACCCTTCCCATGGTGCAAATTCAAATTTCGTGATCGTATAACACTTCATATACTTATATTATGCACCCCATATTTTTGCAGAGCCTCACAAAGCCTCAGATTGTCTAATTTGATATTGAATATTCTTCCTCTAGGCAATGTGTCTGTGGAGTTGATGCTATGTATTTGTAATAATGCTGACTGAATGAAGGCTCTGTTTGAATGTGAATGATTGGTAGATGACATTGTCCCCATGCCCCTGTTCCTCTGATGTTATGTCAGTATATTGAGCCTTATTCAAACTCCATCTCCTTTGGTTACTGTTACTCACTCATTCAAAGTTTACAGAATGACCCATAGAAATAAACTGATTTTCAGTAAAATGTGCAACAACAAAAAAAGAAGTCAAAATTGAAAGGATATTCTTATTCTTATATCTGTTTTTTTTTTTATTTAATGGACATTAACTCAGTGTTAATGCCCAACTCAATCTGAGCAGTTGAGTCCTTGGCCATCTTCAAGAAACGACTAAAAACAAATCTGTTCCATCTTTATTTGTCCCTCTAACTCTAGCACTTTCTATTCTATTTTAATTCTACTTTATCTATTTATCTTTTTTATAAAAAAAAGAAAACTAACACTAGGTTTCTATTTTTTCTATTCTATCTACTTGTTTTTCTGTGTGTGGGTGTGTGTGTGTGTGTGTGTGTGTGTGTGTATATATATATATATATATATATATAAATACCTTGCTACGAGTACTGCGTTAGGCTAACCGAGACTTGTCATTTGCACTTATATATTGTTGCTCTTTTGTTAGTTTTGATTGCTTCTATTGTCCTCATTTGTAAGTCGCTTTGCTGGTGCTGGCCGTGAACTGGCAATGGAAAAAAAACAAAACAAAATGGATTGTGTATGACTACCAAATACCTTTTTCCTTTCTTTTAGCTCTATACATTTTTCACCTTAAATGTATGGAGCTAAAAGAAAGGCAAACAGCATCAAAATAGCCATTGAGCAGTCTGTATGTGCGAGAGAGGAAATCAAACCTGTTGGAGTGCAGATGTGCTTGTGAAAAACATGTGTGAATGTTTTTCACTGCACTGGATGGTGTTGCATAAATGATTGACGTAATAGTCAGTTCTATACGGCATTGATTTTTTCATGCTGGATGAACTTGTTTATCATTGATTGTATGATTGAAATACAAATATGTAACAGCTGTCCTCAGTCCAGCCTCGAAGGTTAGAGGAATGTTATCCACAATTGCAATTACAAACTCATGAATCTTATTTGATTGACTGATCTATTGATTGTCCATGTGTCTTGTCTCCAGCTGTTTCCTGTCCCTGCTGCTGGTTGCTGCTGTGGTTTGGAAAGTCAAACAGACGTGCTGGGCATCACGCAGGAGAGAGGTAACTTCTGAACAGTAGCACTTCCTGGGCTCATTGACGTGTCCATACTTGTATTGGCTATTGCCTGCGGTTTCTTTATATGATGCCCATGATTTCAGGTGTGAAGCTGAAGTGTTTAATACTTCGGCTTAACCAATACCACGAGTTAGGGGCAGGACTTTCAGTTTGTGCGACCAATGGAAGACAGAAATGAAACACTTTAGCTGTAATGTGTTTGAGTGCCCATATGCAATTGAATTTATAGGTTTGTGTTAGTTGGGATGTTATTGCTTTTACCATCTGTGACCTCCCATGATGCTCATGGGTATGGTTGATCTTTGTAAACCGTCTTATGACTTTAACCTCATTATAGTTTATGAAACTCACTGTCATGCGGCATTACTATGCTCAGATTGGAGGACACCGGGTAAAGCTGATCATTTTATAACATGTTCCTCTCGGTGTCTGATGGGTGCGTAACTGCCAGCCAAACTGCCTTGTTTTAATGAGAGAGGCACAACAATAAACACTGCCATTTCCGTTCATTACCCATCTTCACATACCAATTAACCCTGACAGGGGTTCATGTAAAAGCAATGGATTAGTGTGATATATCTGTCTAAAAGCCCCAACAGATGCCGCCTTCTCTCACGTCTCTCACTTTCTCTCTTTTTATTCCTTCTTTTGTGTGTCATTTTAGTGGCTACATAAATGCAAATGGGAGTTTGCAAATAGTTGTCATTGAGCGTTTTATAATCAATACAATAATCGAGGCCTCTCTAATTGAAAGCATGTCGAGAGCTGTAACTGTGGGTTTATCGGAGTTAAATGTTTTTAACGATGGCTGTCACAGTTGCTGTTTTCCTTTTCATCAAATATCTACTTGTAGAATGAGCATTTAGATAATGGAACAGTATAGGGCAAATGAAAGACAAGCTTCACACTTCATTCAACGCTCCAAAAGCCATTTTGATCAGCTAAGTAAAGCTACAGTAAATAATGAATCTATTCAGAGTGTAGTGTACTGATTGGCATGAGAACCTGAGTACTCAGCAATGACAGCCGTGCTCATTAAAACAATACAATAAAAATCTAAATCTTCAAAAGATTTTACACCAGCTGAACTTAGGTAACCGCTATATGTCAACAGGACCTAATTTTTACTTTTATGATGAGTTATGCTGTTTTTCGGTGATACATATAGCAGACCGATACTTCAGAAAGCGATTTGTGTCATGGTGACTCTCATTCCAGGTCATCACTCAATGGTCTGAGCTGGACGTTCACACAGGGCACATTCTTCCTTTCAGACAGCTAGATGGAGCACAACTGAATGGAACAAAACGTATGGGTTTTAAATGTCCTTTTTTTTAGAGAGAGAGAGAGGGGGGGCGGGGGAGAATAGTTTTAAAAGTGCTAATTTTAACTTGAGAGTACTTTAAGGCCCCGTCCACATGGAGACGCATTTAGCTTTATACGCATCAATTTTGTATCGTATAGGCGTTTCGTCCACACGGATCCGGCGTTTTGGGAGAGCGAAACAGATATTTTTTTAAACCGGGTCTCAGAGTGGATAAATCTGAAAACGCCGCCCTTGCGTTTTCATGTGGACAGCGAATCCGTATATTTTCTGAAACGAGGACGTCATCAGCCCACGTCTCGCCCCTAGTCAGACACCGCTACGTCACGTAACAGCAACAAAAACATGAACAAACACTGAACATATATTTCTTGAGACTAGGTTAAAAAAAAAAAAGATTGGATAGGGAAAGCTCTGGCTTCGTGTGGACGTAGCCTAAAAATGCATGGATTATGGTGCAAGGTGCTTAATAAAAACAGGGTGATGTGATGCAAAGGCCAAACGAGAGCATTAAGTGTATTTTTTTTTTAAGTAGAAAAGTTTGTCAAGACAAACTTTGAATGTCAGCTTGACCAAGTAAAAGTAAAAAGTTTTGACATTTGAAGGTTTTATAGGCTTTACAGATAGAAAAGATAGATTTGTTTGAAATATCACTAATAGAAGATGGTACTGTTTTTATATTTAACTAATTTATGAACTTGGAAAAGCTCTTCATTTCCCATAATGCCTGATTAACTTTGAATTGTAATTGAATTCAGTAAATTCCAGGTCAACTTCTTGTGGGTGTGGCCAATTAAATTCAAATTACAGGTAATGAATTAAAAGGAAGCCAGTCTTTAATAGCCAGTCTTTAATTCTATAGTTTGCATAGCCAGGGGTGCGCATAAGTGGTAAGCAGGTGCGCATGCGTGACCAAAATAAAAAATGCACTGTGTAAATAAGTTCTGACAGCGCATTTGCGTACTGACATGGTTGACAGCTGTTAATTCACAATTACCATTTTAGATCGACAAACTGTAATTCTGTATAAGATTTCTATTCAAACTGAATAGATAAATAAATCTAGGCTACCTGCTGCCGTTTTCAAAGCACAGTGCAGTTGGCAGCGCTAAACCCGGAAGCACATTGAATTACGTGCCCAGCAACCCGCCAAAATAAAAGCCTGCTGATTTTAAGTTTGAAAATGATGAAAAGTAAATATTAGCATTTTATTTTTAAGTTTACTATAAAATAGTTGTATTTGTATTTAATACTCCTTTTTTATTTTGAAATATAATAGTATTATCACATTTTATTGTTTAGTTTATTATTTTATAAAAAAAATAAAGTGCAACAATATTATTACTACGATTTCCTTAATTTTTTTATAGTTGTATTTAATGGATCACACTATGTGCAGTGTGAGGACCAAACCAAATCTCCAGGTTCTCTTATGAGAACCAGGCGGAAAAACTTATGTACACCCCTGTGCATAGCCCTTCTCTGTATTTCAAAAATTGGCCAAATGCCCTACACTGAAAAAAGAGGCTATAATGTTAAGTATTTTAAAATGGTAGCAGTATTTTGTTTGTGTGCACATTGTGTATTTTCCCATGTGATTCGTTGCATATTCTTCACACCCCTAGTTAGCAAACACCCCCATATTGACACACACACACACACACACACACACACACACACACAGATCTTAGTTAGCTGATATGTCTACATTATTTATGATGTCTGTCCCATATCGGCCAGGCGGCCAGGTTGCTGCTGTAGTTCCACTGAACCTCTTTCTTCTTCACAGTCATTTTTCACATTCCGCCCGACACAACAGAGCTCAGGTGTCAGGCGGTGATGATGTCAGATCCAGCAGGATCTATCTTACACAGCACCAGTCACATCCGTAAACACCCAAGTTGCTTTTAGCTGGCTGTGGCATCTGATAAAGATCTCGTAGCGAGGGCTTTATCTCTGCAGTGCTTTTATGGTTATGTGGAGGCGTGGAGGCTGTGATCTCGCAGAAGTTTTATGGAGAGCTGCAGCACTCCGCTCCCCACTGCTGCTTAATTGTGTTGCCTCATTGCCTCATCTCATTGCTGACACTGGCGATCTTGTGATTTGCCGTGTTGGATACTTTATACCCACCATAGCGGCCCCTTCATCACTCCCTCTCTCTGAAGCCATCAAGTGGGAAATTAACAATGCAAATCAATGGAGCTGAATGGTGTAATTCTTATGATCCCCTCTTTCTGATGTATTTAGAGCATGAATGATTATTTTTTAGATAGATTACGGACGGACGGCGCCGTGAGCACTCAGGGAATCAGTCAATATCCTCAAATGGGCCTAATTCATTATTTCATCCCTCCTTCTTTCCAAAGTGCAGAACATTGAGGAAGGGGGGTGGGGTATTTTCATTTCATTCCACCAAATGTAATATAATTTCTTTGCAGCTGCGATCAGGGGTTTAATCAGTCTCAGTCTGTCGGCACGCAAATGGAAGTAATATATAGAGTAGCTGTTAGGTGAAATATGTTTTGTGTCTGGCGAATCCTAAAAACAGCCACTCTGAGCCCCCCAAAACCTTTTTTGCATTGGCATTTAAAATTCCCAGTGGGAGAAATTCCATGCGAATTCCTCATTCGAAAAGGGAAAAATAATGTAAACTCGCCAGTATAGTTAATTATGGATCATAACCGAGAGCGTGGAAAACAAATTTAGAACTGGGTTTATGATAATGACTCTCCTAACATTAATTTCTGGATATGAGATCAAACAATCAAAACCACTTTGAAATTCTAATGATGATGCACAAGACGTCTTGTACAGATGTCTATGAATCTCCTAATAGGGTCTGCCCCCAGCAGACAGGGATTTAGCCGTATTTTGACAACTAACCTCATTAAGTTTTGCTGTTGTCTTGCCATAAATGTATAAATAAACAAAAAAGACCCTGTGTATTTCACTTTTTCATGCTTTTTTACTCTATAATTCATGCGTTGGTTAATACAAGCTTGTCAATGGCCTTGACAAACATGGAAATACTGAACACCAAGTGATGTGATTGTTAAATATACTTAGCCTGGTCATATTAAACATGTATATTCTGGATGAATCTAGAGCGGTACAAAGGCAGCCCCCCTTCCAGCACCATCACCAAATGAGGATAATTCCCAACTGCCTTCTCGCCTGTTCAATTGTAAACACACTGCGTCCCCTGTCAGCCAGATGTCGGCTAATTTTATCATTTGATGGTGGCTTATTCCACGTCGATCAGCCAAACCCCTGTCCACTTGCATGGAGTACAATGATTTGATGCTAATTTATGAAATGCCAGGTCGTTTTGAGGCTTGAAGTGGGTGTGTTTATTTGACCTTTCTGCCACATTATGGTAATTAGTATAATTCTCTGTTACAGGAATTAATTATTTTGAACAAGATAGTCTCATTTACTTCAGAAAGTGGTTTGCATATATTTAGGGGTTTTATTTATTTAAATTATTTTCATTATTAAATAATTAGAAGTTGTGATAAAATTATGATTATTCAGATTTAGTTTAATGCAAATTTGAGTTATTATTGTCAGAATAGCAAACAGCGAGATGATCTTTGACACTGTTTATCTTTGAGTCCAGGCTTTATCTGCCCTGTTACATAGTGTAAATATCATTTCATTTAGCATGAATTCGCCAGTAGCCTAACATCATGACATTAAATGTCATTATTATTCAGTTATAGTTCAATTTCATGATGAATTTCTGGGAAAATGCAAATCTCCCTGTAATGTTTCTATCATGAAAAGACACATATAAGCCAACTCTAATATTGACACTGTAATATCTCTATCAAATAAATCTAGGCTACCTGCTGCCGTTTTCAAAGCACAGTGCAGTTGGCAGCGCTAAACCCGGAAGCACATTGAATTACGTGCCCAGCAACCCGCCAAAATAAAAGCCTGCTGATTTTAAGTTTGAAAATGATGAAAAGTAAATATTAGCATTTTATTTTTAAGTTTACTATAAAATAGTTGTATTTGTATTTAATACTCCTTTTTTATTTTGAAATATAATAGTATTATCACATTTTATTGTTTAGTTTATTATTTTATAAAAAAAATAAAGTGCAACAATATTATTACTACGATTTCCTTAATTTTTTTATAGTTGTATTTAATGGATCACACTATGTGCAGTGTGAGGACCAAACCAAATCTCCAGGTTCTCTTATGAGAACCAGGCGGAAAAACTTATGTACACCCCTGTGCATAGCCCTTCTCTGTATTTCAAAAATTGGCCAAATGCCCTACACTGAAAAAAGAGGCTATAATGTTAAGTATTTTAAAATGGTAGCAGTATTTTGTTTGTGTGCACATTGTGTATTTTCCCATGTGATTCTGGACCTTGTTGCATATTCTTCACATCCCTAGTTAGCAAACACCACCATATTGACACACACACACACACACACACACACACACACACACACACAGATCTTAGTTAGCTGATATGTCTACATTATTTATGATGTCTGTCCCATATCGGCCAGGCCCTGCTGTTGCTGCTGTAGTTCCACTGAACCTCTTTCTTCTTCACAGTCATTTTTCACATTCCGCCCGACACAACAGAGCTCAGGTGTCAGGCGGTGATGATGTCAGATCCAGCAGGATCTATCTTACACAGCACCAGTCACATCCGTAAACACCCAAGTTGCTTTTAGCTGGCTGTGGCATCTGATAAAGATCTCGTAGCGAGGGCTTTATCTCTGCAGTGCTTTTATGGTTATGTGGAGGCTGATAAGTTGTGATCTCGCAGAAGTTTTATGGAGAGCTGCAGCACTCCGCTCCCCACTGCTGCTTAATTGTGTTGCCTCATTGTCAAGCCTCATTGCTGACACTGGCGATCTTGTGATTTGCCGTGTTGGATACTTTATACCCGCCATAGCGGCCCCTTCATCACTCCCTCTCTCTGAAGCCATCAAGTGGGAAATTAACAATGCAAATCAATGGAGCTGAATGGTGTAATTCTTATGATCCCCTCTTTCTGATGTATTTAGAGCATGAATGATTATTTTTTAGATAGATTACGGACGGACGGCGCCGTGAGCACTCAGGGAATCAGTCAATATCCTCAAATGGGCCTAATTCATTATTTCATCCCTCCTTCTTTCCAAAGTGCAGAACATTGAGGAAGGGGGGTGGGGTATTTTCATTTCATTCCACCAAATGTAATATAATTTCTTTGCAGCTGCGATCAGGGGTTTAATCAGTCTCAGTCTGTCGGCACGCAAATGGAAGTAATATATAGAGTAGCTGTTAGGTGAAATATGTTTTGTGTCTGGCGAATCCTAAAAACAGCCACTCTGAGCCCCCCAAAACCTTTTTTGCATTGGCATTTAAAATTCCCAGTGGGAGAAATTCCATGCGAATTCCTCATTCGAAAAGGGAAAAATAATGTAAACTCGCCAGTATAGTTAATTATGGATCATAACCGAGAGCGTGGAAAACAAATTTAGAACTGGGTTTATGATAATGACTCTCCTAACATTAATTTCTGGATATGAGATCAAACAATCAAAACCACTTTGAAATTCTAATGATGATGCACAAGACGTCTTGTACAGATGTCTATGAATCTCCTAATAGGGTCTGCCCCCAGCAGACAGGGATTTAGCCGTATTTTGACAACTAACCTCATTAAGTTTTGCTGTTGTCTTGCCATAAATGTATAAATAAACAAAAAAGACCCTGTGTATTTCACTTTTTCATGCTTTTTTACTCTATAATTCATGCGTTGGTTAATACAAGCTTGTCAATGGCCTTGACAAACATGGAAATACTGAACACCAAGTGATGTGATTGTTAAATATACTTAGCCTGGTCATATTAAACATGTATATTCTGGATGAATCTAGAGCGGTACAAAGGCAGCCCCCCTTCCAGCACCATCACCAAATGAGGATAATTCCCAACTGCCTTCTCGCCTGTTCAATTGTAAACACACTGCGTCCCCTGTCAGCCAGATGTCGGCTAATTTTATCATTTGATGGTGGCTTATTCCACGTCGATCAGCCAAACCCCTGTCCACTTGCATGGAGTACAATGATTTGATGCTAATTTATGAAATGCCAGGTCGTTTTGAGGCTTGAAGTGGGTGTGTTTATTTGACCTTTCTGCCACATTATGGTAATTAGTATAATTCTCTGTTACAGGAATTAATTATTTTGAACAAGATAGTCTCATTTACTTCAGAAAGTGGTTTGCATATATTTAGGGGTTTTATTTATTTAAATTATTTTCATTATTAAATAATTAGAAGTTGTGATAAAATTATGATTATTCAGATTTAGTTTAATGCAAATTTGAGTTATTATTGTCAGAATAGCAAACAGCGAGATGATCTTTGACACTGTTTATCTTTGAGTCCAGGCTTTATCTGCCCTGTTACATAGTGTAAATATCATTTCATTTAGCATGAATTCGCCAGTAGCCTAACATCATGACATTAAATGTCATTATTATTCAGTTATAGTTCAATTTCATGATGAATTTCTGGGAAAATGCAAATCTCCCTGTAATGTTTCTATCATGAAAAGACACATATAAGCCAACTCTAATATTGACACTGTAATATCTCTATCAAACATCTGTAGGAACTTGTAAAAGCAGTGATTGACTCCGTACACATTTACGAAAACTTTGACTCAAAGTTATATAAGGTCTTAAAAGATGCTCATCTCTGGGAGCTGAAATGAGGATGTTGAAGTCTCAATATTGCTTCATATAGAGGTGGCTGCTCTTTACAATGTTGGCTAGCAGTGCCATGCTATCAGCTCCGAGCAGGTGAGCGTCTTTATCATCTAAGGCTAGATTAGCCCAAAGGTCTTGTCTGCTTTTCAGAGCCGTCTTAAACACCAACATCAATCTTCAAAGCGGCAACATCAGTCTCGCCCTCTGCTTTTTGCTCCCAGGGACAAGACAAGGACTCTCCTGAGAATGCCTCGAAATGGTGTCAGAGATCTTTTAAGCACAGGTGGGGGTGCCTGTGTTGAATTTCTTGTGGCTTTTATTGGCTTTATTTTTACTGTTGGCACACTCTGTCTCTGGAGGTGTATAATTTTATATAGGGGAATATATAGGGGATGAGATCTGCTGTGTCACAGTGATTGATTGCTCAGGCAAGCGTCTGACAAATGCTTTTGTGATCAAATAAACCAATGATATCTGTAACTACCTCTGTTAAACCTGGCCAAATCTGTTTATTAATTTGGAATATTTGCTAGTATTTGTTTTTTTTCTGTTGTATAGTTTATCTCTCTAATCATTTACCCCAGTTTAAAGCAGTGTTGTTTTAGTATTATATATAATATTATAGTATCTATCAATATTTATTTTATTTATTAATAAAAATAATTATTAATAAAAACTTATATTTATTTAATTTTCATTGTTCATCAGAAGTTCTAGTATTTTTGTTGTGTTTTTGTCTTTATTATTATTAATTTTTTTATATTTAAATGTATACTTTATTTAGTTTAGTATTAGTACTTCAACTTAAACTGTAGTCGCTAATTAACATTTAAAAAAAGTTATTTCATCTAATATATATATATATATATATATATATATTACTGCAGCTTTATTTCATTTAACAAAAATATGTTTTACTAGTTTTAGTTTTTAGTTAACAACAACAGTAATGGTTTAATTTGTTAAACAGAAGGTAGATCTAACTTAAAATCAATAATTATGCACTGGTGTATTTGCTGTGATTTTCAGATTATTATTTTTTTTTACATTTATAATATTATACATTTATACTAATATAATATAATATAGTAATATATGCTTTTCAAGAAACAATCAAAATACAAATTTCTTATGTCTTATGCAATGTCTTTTGATTTTGTCGCACTTCGTTTTAGGCATAATGGGCACATCCTATTTTGCAAATATGAACTTATTTCTTCTCTTCTCAGCCTCCTTAACCTGACATAGGAGATTTTCAGATGACAGAGAAAAGACTTAGACAGAAGAGGGGAGCAGAGCTGTCTGCTCAATTACACGTTTGCTTAGTGAGCAGTGAACGTTAGCCTGCTCTCAGTCAGCATGAAGTATGGCAGATTCAAAGAAACAAAAGAGTTGTCGATAAAAATTTTAAATGTTGCATTTGCCCCAATTGAATCATTTTTACAACACTAAAAAGCATCACAGTGCACTTTTTGTGGTTTAGAAACTATCTATAATTTATAAACTGCTTCAAAACAAAGCAAAGCAGTCACCGTCACAGCAGTTTTACCATCCACAGTAATTACTGGCAAGAACATATAAGCTGCCGTTTAAATGTTTGTAGTTGGTAAGAATTTTTTAATGTTTTTAAAAGAAGTCTCTCATGCTCACCAAGGCTGCATTTATTAAGTATAAATTTCTTGTGTTCTATATAAACATTTTTGCTTTGTTTGAGCCTATCAGAGCAACACTGACTCAACCAGTGGCATGAATTATTGAGTTTTTCTGACCAGAAGAGGGGGTTCTGGTGGCCCACAAATCAAACACGTCACTTTTAAATGATGTCTGTGAAGATATTGTGAACTTGTGTTTGTCTTGGTTGTTTTATTTCCTTTTATTATCAGTTGTTGTTCTACATGCATTGTATCAGGGAATCCGATTTTAATTGTTTTACAAAGCATCAACCAGGGAGAAGCCAAAAACACTTTTTCTCCACTTTTGAGTTATCAGAAAGCGATAGCGATCATGCGATCCTGCTCTTGGAGAATAAATGGCAGAGCTCAGGTTGGCCTGATTCAGGAAATGAAAGCTGTGGTTTATATTATTAAAGTGTTAAAGTTTCAGCCCTGTTCTGAAGAGCATTCAGCCAGACGAAGAAAACCCTTTTTCAGTAGCACCTTGTCGTGTTGATGCATAAACAAAGGATGATTTGATCGGGGCCCCTGGTCTTGGATTATTCTTTGTTATGTGTGTATGAAAGCTTTGGCTCTCCCTCGTGCCCCAGCCTTACAAAGATTTAGAGAGGAACGCTGTGGTGTGTGGATATCAGAGAGGAGCTTATGCTTTATGCATAAGACAGCCTGAGTTATTCCCTCCACACATCTAGTATGTAATATAACAGGTGCCTGTTCTCAGTATTGACTTTTGAGGCTGTGTCAGGGTTGTGTGCGTGTTAGTCGCCTCAGGTGTACATGTGGACAAAGGTAGAGAAGCAGAGCGCGTAACAGGAGCAGTGATCTGCGGTTAGATAGCGCTTGTCACTACAGCACACTGGCCTCTGTCCAAACTCTGCTCACAGTGCTGCAGTATCATCACAGAAACCTCTCCAGAGTATGATGAGGCTGTGCAGCAGCATCTCCTTCACATTTTATAATGTTTGTAAATACTCATACCACCTTTCACACTGTCATACAGACACAAACGCACAGATTTAGGTTAAGATGGGTCAGGCGAAAACAATCGTAACAAGATTTTCAAGGATCTACAACAAGTCACAAATCAGCTTAGATGCTCTTAAGAGTGCCTGGTAAAAGTAGCAAGAAACACTCAAGATGCCAGATGTTGATTTTCAGGAGGGAATTCACTATGAATGAACTGCACAAGCTGATAGACATTCAGCAGTGCCGGTAAAAAGTTTGGGGTCGTTAAGTTTTTTGTTCCACTCACATGTGACTTTTGTGTAGCTTTTAGTCTGCTTGTTACGGTCAAAAAAATATATGAATACAGTCACATTTCTATATGCAGTAGCCTATATGAGATAGCCCATGATCACTAGATTCTATACAGGTGTTATTGTAACGATTTTGTAAATGGTGATCAGCAACCAAATATTTATAATGTGGCAAGTCTTTTGCCTTGGCGTGACTTCTCACGTTTTGCAGACAATGCAAAGGCAGAGTACAGTAACTTCAATCAATCAATCAATCATTTTTTTTTTATTTCGGTCCTCACAGACAACTTTTCACAAAATAAATAAATAAATAAACATAATTACCGAAAAAGGTGTGCGTTTGTAGTTCTTCTGGTAGGGCGTCTTCACCATCTCTAACTCTGGCCACTGTGCTGGCATATGTCCGGTGTTTAGTTTCGAGTCCGCTTATAATTAAATCCTCCATTCTTGTATATTGCTCCAGCTCGTCAATCCTTCTCTCCAGACCTTCAATTTTCTTATCCTTCTCTTTCACAAGGTTCTTCAGTTGTTTAACTTCATCCATTAGATCAAGTAGCAAGGTTTGCTGTTTAGCAACTTTACTCAACTCGTCTGACATGAAGTTTAGGGATTTTCTAATCTCCTCCAACTCCTCCTCAACCACGCTGCTGATTTTCTTCGGTGGCATTTTTGTTTGTTCGTTTTTATCTCGTTTATTTACAATATCAATTTAGCCTAGTTTATTATTAACATCTTTTCTGAAGTAGCTGCACGCCGAGGAGTGCCGCCATCTTGAAAGCTGTATCACATCAACTTCAAAATAGGGGTAAAAATAAAGTTTGAGCTCACAATTTTTTAATGTAGATAATTATCATTACTAAAACATCTAATTGCCAATTTGGCTGGACAAATAAAAAAATGTTAAAGTAATTTTTCTCAGTTTCACAATCTAGCGAGTTAAGGTCTTTTGCCTTTGTAGGGCAGTATAGGAGTTTATTTCTATGATGACAAAGCTGAATTTTCAGCAGGCATTACTCCAGTCTTCAGTGTCACATAATCCTTCAGAAGTCAGTTTAATATGCTGATTTGCTGCTCAAGAAACATTTCTTTTTATTATCAATGTTGAAAACAGTTGTGCTGCTTAATAGTATTGTGGAAACCATGATATTTATTGTTTGCTGCTTAATATTATGAAAACTACTTTTTTTCAGGATATTTTGATGAATAGAAAGTTCAAAAGAATGGCTTTTAATCTGAAGTAGCAATTTTTTCCCAATAATATCAAGGTCAAAAGGTCAAGGTTTTTACAGTCACATTTGAGCAATGTAATACATCCTTGCACTGAATTTATACACTTAATATATATATATTCAGTCTGTTTAGATTAAAACACTCTCAACGTACCATTTACTATGTTCACTCTTTGATTTGATGTACATTTATCAGCTGTGATTGTGATGTTTTTTGTAGGAAGCTCCAAATATGTCAAGCTTTATTAAGAAAACACAGTGTTTGTGTGCATGTTTATATGTGACCTGTGATGACAAAATGAGTCGGAATGAGAGCGCGCTAATTTTGATCTACAGGCAAAAAAAGTGAAAAATGTTTTCACAAACATGAGTTCATTAAGCCCTCGTCTAGTGATCCCAATTCTCCAAATAGTAATAAAACATCTATAATGATCTTTATTTGTACGTTTTCTGAGAGGGAGTACCTTTTCTCCGCTCGCTTCTCACGCCGGCTGTCATCAGCAGTGCGTGCATAAATGCGCTTCCGACAACACGCGATCCCGATAAATGTACACACATACACAGAATTACAGTATTTAAGGATTCACGCAATCTGTTGGGGAAAAACATCTGATGTGTAACATTATATCAGATCTATGCATTACAGTAGGTCTTAATATACAGGCCGACTGTCTCATTAATGTTAATCGAACAATAAAAGAATCACTCGGTGCTCTTGATTGAACTGCTTTTGTAGTTTTAATAATACATGTATTTGTAATGAACACACTAAAGGGATTTTTACATTTGATTATTTAGTTTTTCTTGAATGCTTTTTGTTTGGATGACATAAAATGAAAAAGGTATTATTAGTTTTTTTTTCCTTATATTTGTTCTACTGGTTTTTTTTTTTGCATCTGTTCTTATTTATAATAACAAAGATAAAATAAAAAATAGCTATATTGTGACTATTGATATAGACATTATTATTAAGAAAAGAAGTGGAGGAAAAGATGCAACGTTGCTCTGTGATTTTGCTTTGGAACCTTCAGAAAACTTTAACTCGATGTTTCTCAAAATTGACTTTGCTGACTCTATCGACTTCAAACAGGTGTAGCCCAGTCATTTTCGTCCGATTCCAACAAATCATACATAATTTTGAAGGTATTTTAATGGATAATGTGAAAATGAAAATTTTTGAAAAATTGCTCATTGTGACTCATTTTGCCAGCACAGGTCACATATTCAGTGGGTACGGAAAGTATTCAGACCCCCTTAAATTTTTCACTCTTTGTTATATTGCAGCCATTTGCTAAAATCATTTAAGTTAATTTTTTTTCCTCATTAATGTACACACAGCACCCCATATTGAGTGTACATTGAGCATATTATGCTGTGTATTCATCCATTATACAAGATATGTGATTGTGTTTTTGTTTTTATGTTCTTCTACACTTAAGTAAAATTTCAGATGTGCTTGTGTGTGTGTGTGTGTGTGTGTGTGTGTGTGTGTGCATGCATGTATGTGTGCATTAGGGCTGCATGATATATTGTTCACCATCGATATTGCGATGTGCGCACCCACGATAGTCACATCGCAGGATGTGCGATGTTTAGTATAGGCTACTGATCGTTATATTTATATTGATTGTTTACTTTGCTCACACACAGACACAGTGTCTACACCGGACGCAAAGTATGTCTACACTGGACACGACAAAGCGACCGTTGCCAATCATTTGAACTTTGTGTCAGTACATCATAAAGAGAACACGGCATCAGTTTACTGTGGGGGATTTGTCATGCCGCGCCGCGTCCAGTGTAGACAGCATCACTGGGTTCATTGTATTTTGTCGCATCGCACCGCACCGCTCGCGTCCAGTGTAGACAAGGTGAGAGCCACGCAGATGCACATGAACACTGAATTCTGTTCACTTCGGCGTCTATTTGTGCCTTAAATACTGTGCTCTGCAAGTATCCTTGTAAACACAGTTGCTTATGGCTTTGGTGAAGGGAAACAATTGAGAAAGAAAATGGATGTGTAACAGTGTTATGAATGTTAAATCAAACAACAAAGAAAAATCACTTTTGTAGCTTTAAATCAGATATATTAGATTTAATTTATACAGTGAAGACTATGCAGTGTTATTTTACATTTGATTATTCAATTTATTTACCTGAATACTGTTAGACTTACCTGAAAAATATAAAGCACTGCTTATTTCATTTGTTCATCACATCTTTGTTCTGTTATATTTATCTATGCTTGTAATTTGTTTATTTCCTGTGCTGATTTACTCGCCTACCATATCACCCCAATCAATATTTTTTTTCCAAATAAACTATTCAAGTCATGTGATGATTTTTTTTTTCATATCGCAATATATATCGCAGAAAAATTAAATATCGCAATGTGAGTTTTTACCAATATCGTGCAGCACTAGTGTGCATCAGTGCTCTGATTGTTCTGTAAAGGTTACGTGGAGAACAAGTTGAGTTGTTATGAAGCAGAAATTATTTCATGACTGGATAGCCTGGAGCGTGATAATGTTGCTCAAGTGGATGTGAGATAACGCAAAGATATTAACATGACCATGACAAAAACAGCTATGTCAGCATCTCAGTTTTTTTTAAAGTACTCATCTTCATGTATACTGTAGTTAATTTTACAAATGTTGATAAAAGTACATAAAAACATAAATTAAAGGGCATTTAGATTAGAAGTTGAAACGCTTAGAAAACCTTAACGTACACATACTACTGTATTTGCATTTCCAAGTAAAACTAGATATTCAACGAGGAAGGAAAGTCATGTATGAGGAAGAGCAAGTTATTACATTTTGATAAAAGATTCCAAAGTTATCTATCTGTAAATATTTTTGTTTCTTTGTAATAACATGCACCCCGATGAATTGCTCACAATAAAACCAGGGATGTGGTTTACGAAAATGAAATGAAAAGTCCATTTTGGCTGCATGTTGACTTTAGAATGAATGTTCACTGATTAAGAAGTGGAAAGTGGAAATTGTAACACATGCAAATACACAAGCTCTGTGAATAAACAGAGCCTCAAATGATGTGACTCACAAAGTGACGTATGTTCTTTGCGCTCCCACACACACACACTCGCTCACACACAGACGCATGCGCATGTACTCTGCCTTCAGGAACAGCTTGAGGGCCAAATTACAATTCCAAAGATTTGACTGTTAAATGACTTCAAATTGAGCAATGCTACAGGCGTGGATATTAATGCTTCCTTGCGATATGGAGCGCTGAAACTAATTGCACATGAATGCTGGCCTTAACCAGATTAACCGTGGCTTGTTCAAGCATGTGAATTGTAGTTTTGTTCATTGTGTTCCCCCGTGTTTGAGCTTTGAGATACATCAAAGTCTTACTGAGGTTATCAGAGGATCTATCTTGCTCTTTTACCCCAGCATGGCGACATTTCTACCCCGGTAGGTGCTCCTACTGTCATCTGCTTTTTGGAAAGCGCTCATGTGAAAACATTTGCTGAATGCTCGACAATAAACATTGCTTCTGTAATCTCTGCATGTTTGCTGTTGAATTCATTGTGTGTGCAACACAGAATTTTAAACAAATGTCTTTTGTTTGATATGAGCATTGTTTCTAGACTGCTCAAGTTCTTACTCAGAATATTGTGCATTTTTTGGTGGACGGGTTGAATTTGGTGGATCTTATTATTATGTTTTATAATAGTTTTTGATGTGTTTATAATAATAATGATGTTTAATAATTAATAATAATAATTTGTTGTTGTTGTCAGTTCCTATTCCTATTTTGCTATTTTTATTGTTAATAATGATTTCAATATTATAATAGTTATTTTTAATAAATCTTCTTCTTATTTTATCATTGTTTATTAAATAATTTTATAATAATAATAAATGTTGTTGTTGTTTGCTAATAATAGTAATAGTAGTAATACGTTTTGTTGTCATCAGTTCTTCCTATTATTACATTTTTACAGTTTAATAATTTAAAATAATAATCATTATCATCATAAAATTATTATTAATATTGCTATTGTTTTATTATTATTAATAATAATAACAATCATAGTTTTTTGTGTTTATAATAATAATTATTGTGTATGTTTAATAAAATTATAACAACAATAATGTATTGTTGTTGACGTCAGTTGCAATTCCTATTAATCATCACAATAATAATACGTTTTGTTGTTGCTATCAACAACTATTTTTTTTTTTTATTGTTAATAACAACAACTTTGATTGATTGAATAGTGAATGGTAAATTCTTGTAAATGTTTACAAAATAGCAGTTCAACCTTGCTTTCTATATTCTATACTTTAAAACATTTACTATCATTTTCCATTCACTTGGTTATAAATATCTTATCTTATGTCTGTGTCAATCAATCAATTAATCAAAGATGTAAGGCAGTAATCTGTTGTTGTACACATACATGCTTTATCCAGAAATCATAAGCTAACTGCATGTGATAATGCTACCACTGAAGCAACCCCACACTCTATAATAACAGTCTATAATAAAAATGTTGAAAGGGATGGAGGCAGACAGAGAGGGAGGGACTAAGCTTGAAACGTTTTAGTCTTTCACTCATTCACTTTCTTCTGGTCTTATCCTGTCTCTCTCATGCAGTGCCCTGTGGCTCTAAGCCTCCCTCTGTTTCCCTCTTTGAGTGCTGAACTTCGTGTTGTCAAGAACCCCTGCTTCTCTCTCTCACACTATGTTTCCACTTATTCTCCCGCCAAGTGGTGACAGCTGCTGTGGAAATGGCTGCCGTGGTAACCTCCCCCATGCCAGGAAAAGACAATTAGGAGAGCTAATGACTGAGCCCCTGTGATCAGAGACACTTCCGTTCTCCTGTGCAGCACTTCTCCCTTCATTCCGCTAGCAGAACAGACAGAGAGAGCAGACATATAGGAAAAGAGAATGTATGAGAGAGGAGTGTTTTACAGTTCATAGGAAGTTAGACTTCTTCCAGCGCAGTTCTTAGTCTTTGGCCTTTTAGTTGAGAATATTGTGTATGTCATGTGCATCTTTGTGCACAATTTGATAAAATCACAAACACATACCTTTACTGTGAATAACTGATTTGTATGATTTTATAAATTGTAAACTTTAATTTAGTTTGCCCACACAGAACTTTTTAACTTTTTGTACATCTACAGTCAATTAAGTCATGTATATCGTGCACATTTGCAGAAAATTGTGCACTGCAAAAATGTAATTGGGATTATTTTAAAAGATACTGTGATTAAATTTTTTTGTCTCTAAATTAAATAATTCACAGATTTTTAGTGTACTTTACCTACTTTTTTAGAAACCAGATATGATAATAATATTAATATTATGAAAACATAAAAAACTCATAATTCAAAACATTTTTGGAGTAAGATATAATCCGCAAAAGTGTTTACTTTTATTTTTGCACACTCACAATAAAAACAAGATTTGTGCTTTTGTAAAATAAAGCAAACAAACAGAATGCGCATTGTCATCCTTTCCTTTCCGTGAACTTGTTTATGGAGCTCCGCGCCACACTTCTGTTTTAAATCTGTCAGCTTAATTATTTAAGTCAGATATATTTTGCTTTTTTTTTTTAATGAAAACAAATTGTTATTTTTATTTTAGGCCTATTACTTACATAGGCTATACATTTTCCTTAAAGTATCCCATTTTGTCCCAGGACTTTGAAAACCTGTGCCCTAGGCCAGTTAGGTCCATGCAAACTCGTGAAGGATGCTCTTAGTTGTGGCATCACCGTTTAGTGACATCATTGAATGCTCCGGGAAAACGTATTGTGTCGGTCACAGTGCCTTTTAATTGCTGTTTTGAATCCAGCAATTATTTATTTACAAATTATAAGCTCTGATTATGACAAGCGTGGTATAAAAGCTTTGTTTATTAGAGGAATATTTGGTTAGCTGGAAAATCTTACATCGCGACCATGCTTTTGGATGTCGTTCGAGCCCATATAGCCTACATTTATGCAGCTTTGTTCTTGGTCACGAATTTCCACAAATTCAATAATATTTAGGCATTGTTTCTTTTCCTAAATCCTCACCGTCTAACCCTCTAATTTCGCAGGTTTATTTTATTGTCATTCACTTTTTATCACTGTTTTCGCATCTCTTACTTTGGTAAACATGCGGGAAGGGAAATTAAAGATTTCATGGCCATGAATTAAGAATTCGTTCAATGTATTAATTTGTTCCCTCATTTTAGTTAAATCATGGGTTATTTAAGGAACAAAATTAATGAAACATGGACAGTGGCCACAAATTAATAAGTCGTAGGAACGAATTAACAAGTTGTAGGAATGAATAGCCTATCCTTCCCCCGCAGTGTCCCGCAGCCCTGCAACCTTCACCTAATTGTTTCAAATGTGAAACAATTATCTGGGGAAATATCTATTACTACATTTCTATTGCATTCCATGTTGAAGAACTTGTGTTTTTCTATTTTTATGTACTTTTAAAGTTTAAATCACATTAAAAGCTTAATTTGTCATTATGAATGAATGATGATGCATTTATATACCGTCACTCACCGCTGCTCGCACGTGTTTTTGCGCATGAGCCGCACGCAGCCCAAAATTAAACTGCTTAATCGACCATCAATATCTTTAATCGATTGAAACTCTTATCGAAAATTAATCGATCACCGATTAATCGTTGACATCCCTAATATATATATATATATATATATATAAATTTTAATCAAGTACTATTTCTCCTCATTTAATCGATTGGTCAATGGCCCTAGTACTGTCACGTGTATGTTTCCGTTGAGTTCCTGTTTTCCTTATTTGGTCCTTCCAGTTCCTTTTCACAGTATTAGTATCACCTGTTCCTTGTTATTAGTTATCCCCATCACCTGTCTGCCCCTCGTTATCTACCCTATTTAGTTCTAGCCCGTTCAGTTCTCCCTTGTCTGGAATTGTATGTTGATGTTTTCTCCTCGTGCTACGTGTGATTCCCTGTGACAAGAATAAATCCCTTTGTGTAGTACTCCTAGTCTCCTCGTTCCGTGCTCCTCACACTACCACCGACCGTGACAAGTACGTGGTATAATGAAAAAAAATAGCACTTTTTTATTTAATTAACTGTCTTCAGATGGAGCACAGAGTGCTTGTACAATGTGTGTGCTTTCTGTACAAATAAAAAGGCAGTACGTGATTTCAAATGAGTAAATTCAGCTAGTGTAACACTTAAATATTAATAATTGACAACCATACACTGGAATAATATGCTTTGCATCTCACAGTAATTTAATTAATCATAATTGTTGTCATATTACAAAGCATTTGATTGTAGCCATATCAGAATTAACACTGAAAACACTTCTAAACATAGGCACATCATATAAAACCTCAATATTCAATAACAATTATGTGAAGCAGCCGTATAGTCTATTTTTTAATCTATGTATAGGTAAACATTTATATATAGTATATTCATAGTTAAAATCTGTCAGTAGGTTAGTTGTGTATAGGTACAGTGTTTATGTGAAGCATTCGTATAGTTAATTTTTTTTATTTATGTATAGGTAAACATTTATAAATATAGTATATTTATAGTCAAAATCAGTCAGTAGGCTAGTTGTGTATAGGTTTTACACTTTTACTTCATTGTTGTATGCTTGTATTTATGTAGCACCGTGGTCCTGTGAGGCACGACATTTCGTTCCACTGTATGTCCCCACACGTAGCAGAATGACAATAAAGCTCGACTTGACTTGACAATTGCTATTTGCTATATGTAAATATTATCACATTAATCTGAACTTCATAAAATTTGTCAGAGTATAATTATTCAGATATAGTCAGAACCATGCACATGTAATGCAGAGAACATGCATTACATCAAACAAATACTGTAAATTACTGAATTGTGAGTTTTATTAGCAGGAAATTACCTAATTACACGTTTGCACATACGGTAAATAAATTATAAACTTCAATCTATAGCTCGCCCACACAGAACTTGCTAATATCTTGTATATTTATACCTAGAGTTGATTACATAAATCCAACATTTTTCTAGTGCATTGTCACTGTAGATTTGGCTCAAAATCACTTTATATGGTATGCAGGGACACAAACACTGTTTTTTTTTAAAATTTAAACAGACCCCAGTTTGTGAAATGCTAGTTCAGGGGTGGCGAATTCCGGTCCTGGAGAGCCGCAGCCCTGCAGAGTTCAGCTCCAACCCTAATTAAAACTCACCTGCCTGTAGCTTCCTAGTAACCCTTCAGACCTTGATTAGCTTGTTCAGGTGTGTTTGATTAGGGTTGAAGCAAAACTCTGCAGGGCTGCGGCTCTCCAGGACCGACGTTTGCCACCCCTGTGCTAGTTTATAAGGACCCGAGTCCATTGTTCATTCAGACCTCAGTGATGTGACCTGCAGAGTGTTTAGGAAGGACAGAAAAAAATGATTCAAAAGGTCAAAACTGAGTTCAGAGAGTGTTTGTTTGTGTTCAAGCACAAGATGAAAGTAGATGAAAAAGGAAAGAGGAAAAGAAAAAGAGGTCGGTGGTGCATGTGTACTGTATGTATTGATTAGGAGAAGCAGGCAGTAAATATTCAGAGATAATGAATGCAGTTATTGGCCACAAACTCACTTCATCCATCATCTTCTGATGCCAGCTGGATGTTCGATGACCCTTCTCATATTCACACATCTCTGGTTTACATGTTTTCCTGCTGTATGAGACAGTCTAGTTAGCGCTGCAACTCTCTGACCCAGTGGGATTCAGGTCTTGTGCTGTTAAGAATCTATTGCTTTATTCACTTTTATGTTTCTGTATTTTCCTACGTTAGGTTATAAATGTAGAGGTAGTTCTCTGTTCTTGCATGTGACAGTTGAACTTTTATCTGCACCTTCAGGTGGTATAAATAATTTTTGCTGTAATGAATAAGTGATGCGTTTTTATATTTGAAAAGGAAACATTTCAAACCTGTCCCCTGCTTCCAACTACACTGGTTATGGACACGATGAATCAGGTCCAATGGCCCCATTTTGTCATAACGGCACACTGTTAAATTAACCAGTCCTTCAGGGTATGGAAAGAGATTGGACACATTGTCTTCAGACACTTTTGAGAGTTCACAGAGTTGAGATGCAAAGCTGCTTTTCATTAGTCACACCACAGAGTTTCTTACAAAACAGATTGAGCAGTTAATCAGAGCAACATTCTGCAGCCAAAAGTGCAATTGTCCATGATTTAAAAGGTTTGATTGCTTCAAAAGGAAGCTACGGCCAAGTAGTTTGACAAGCCTTCCAACTTCCGGTAGTTTGCTAATTTATTAAATATGCACTCTGTGAATTGTATTTTTTTACTGTATTTTTTACCATTCAAAAGTTTGGGGTCAGTAAGATTTTATTTATATATTTATTCTTTAAATTAATTCTTTTTTTAAGCAAAAATGCATTGAAAATTCAGCTTTGTCAATACAGAAATAAATTGCATTTCAAAATATACAAAAAAAACCCTGTTATTTTAAATATTTTAAATTTGATCAAATAATTGCAACCTTGGTGAGCATAAGTGATTTCTTTCAAAAACATTAAAAAATCTTACAGACCACAAAAGTTTGAATGAGAATAAGATCTAATCTTATCGTACAAACATGTTTACATCTAAATAATAAATAATCTGGATTCAGTCAGATTTACTGAATAGAAACAAACTGCTTTTTGTTAACTTTCATTAAGATCACCAGACTTCTTCTATGCTGCTTACGTGGGCAATGTGAATGCCGTTAATATGGGCAGCAAAATAAACGCCACTTAAGCGCTACACACATGAAACAAGCATTGCATTTGCTTACAAACAACATTTTACCAGTATAAAAGACAGTAAATGTTGAATCACAGCTTGGATCGACACAGCTTGACTGGTTGGTTTATGTCTACGTCTGTAATGGAAGCTTCATTCTTTTTCCTATTAGTGTGGGTGAATTACACACAGCTCTTTCTGCTAATAGAAATACATATTTACCCCTTCTGTAAGTCATCCACTTAATGAATTAATCCTGCTGCGTAAACCACTTAGGTCTGCTTCTCATTTTTTCCTTTTTGCTAAGCATGTTTTCAAATGATCGTTTATTAAAACTGTCCTGTGGTGGTGACTTGGTCGCTCACTAATTCTGACCATCCCTTCCCCCATTGGACCCCCATGATCAAGTCCAGAACACTATGAGGGCAACACACAAAATAATCAATCTCTGCCAGTAGTCTGTCTGGAGAAGACGCCACACAACAATCTCTAGTCCTCAGTGACGATGAAGTGCTTGTCTTAATGACCCTCAGTTACGCAGAGTGATTTTCTTGCCTCGTGAACATGTTGTTAAACATGCTGTTTTCCCGCTTCAGGGATGAGAACTCTCCCACAAATGGGAATAGGTGAATTGAAGAATATCAACTTGGGTAGTATGTGTGCGTGTGTTTAACACTTCTTGATTGAATAGCCTCTCATTCCTGTTATATGAATGCTGTTTGTTAAATTAGCTTGTGACTATTAAGAAAACAATAAAACACATTGCTTTCTGTTGTTTGTGTAATTATGGCAGGACTAATGAAGCAAATAAATTAGCTTTTCTGTTTCTTTAGTAGGAGCTAGACTGTCTTTTAGAGACTTGTTTGGATGCTTTTATTTTTCTCCCGTATCAATTTTCTTGCAGTGTGCTGAATGAAAGAATTGTGCTTTTCAAGGCAAAGTGTAGCAACAAACATTTTGTATACACATATATACAAACAAATGGGCAGCTTAGAGACTTTTGTCAAAGAACATAACAGCTTAAAGTTATAATGGCTAAGGCTAGTGCTATTTGTGTGATAAAAATGTTGCCTTCCAGTAGCATTTCCCCAGGCTTTTGTATTACAATCCGCTGTTGCCAAATATTATTATTGACCTTTTCTTTCATATACGCACAAAGTTATTTACAGTGGTTTTACACAGCATGGTTTTGCACCTGTCTCATATTATCAAGCTGTAGGCTACTCAAATGTTGTGCTGAAGTACAAGAGTAAACAGTATTCCTGGGATCAAGAGGTGTGTTAAGTTCACACCAGGTCAGAAACTAATGATTTTTGGGTCTTTTAATCTCTGAGAGCCATGTTCCATAAAGAATTAATTTTCAAAATGGGTTTTGACTGATAGATAGATTGACAGATTTTTACATAAAAAATCTAGAACTTTTTTATACAATAGTTTACAACTTCTACAACAGATGTTATTATAGTGCAACTTCCATTTTAGACACAGCATTGCCAGTAACTCTCTTGTCTACTTTAGCTTTGTCAATAAAAATAATTCTAAATGGTGTTCCTGAATGAATTTGTGTTTTTTTAATTGGTATAATGATACATGATTTGGTACAATCTATGACTCACTCGTAAAGGCTTGTTTTGTTCCTGAATGAATCAGTGTTTTTCAGTGAATCAGTTGAATTAATGATTCATTGACTCACTCATAAAGACAGCCACTTGTTTTGTTGCTGAATATATCAGTGTGTTTGAATGAATCTGTCAAATCTCATTTACACTTCTGTGCATTCAAAGGCACACACAAGAGTGAATTTTATGCATAATTTCTTCTCCTTCTAGCATGCTTTTAGCATGTCACACTTCCAACTGTAAGTCGATGGAAAATTTTGTGAAAGTTTCATTATTTGAACATACAGCGTACAATTTTAGCATTTTGCTAAACAGCTCTCTTTATTTTCCACAGACAGAAAAACTCATACGAGTTTGGAGTGACATTAAGGTTAATAACCTATATACCTGCAAGATTTTGATTTTAGCTGATCTATTCTGTAAATATCTATTCAGTCATGACAAGTGAAGAGAGAGACTCTCATTGTGACAGCACAAGTGCACAGAGCGGAAGCACGATTTTTGAAAGCATAAGAAGCGGCACATGCCCAACCCCCTGACTCTTTCTCTCTAATTATGCTTTTAATTGCTAAATGAGCCCCGAGAGACCTTCCACCCCACCAGGCTCATGAGTCTCCACCTCCTTCGTTTTACAAATCATTCAGTGTGTCATCGGCGGGGTGTATGCTGTGATGAGATGGCCTCTCTCTGCCATCCCCGTGATGAGCTCAAATAGATCTCCCACTCATAAGCTCCCTATAGTTCACTTACCACAATGACCTTGTGAAAATGAAACAAGCAATCAGCAGATTATAATTTGAGGAAGGGCCTGATGAACCCATCAGGGTCAGTAGTCTAACTAACATGGAATGTGTAAGTTTCTCTTCTCTGATCGTTGTTTGGGTATTTGTTATGATAATTATGGCCCATCATGCCTCTTGTCTACTGTGACATTTGGAACTGGGTGATGGTGGATGGTGACAGGGGCCTGGTTGGTGGCTATTTCAGGCTGGTTTTTGACCTCAGAGAAGATCAACTGGTGATTTGAGGCAGGAGTCAGACTGGCTGTTCAAAAGCTCATCAGTGGAGAAATAACATTAAAGCAGGGCTCAAAAGTAGGGATGCCCCAGAGCCAGTGTAAAGGAGATTCTGGATAGTTGATAGAAAAGACACCTGCCATTTCAGACCAGTGCTGCATTGACACAGAAAATGCTACATTCATTGATCTTGTACTGTATATTCGTTTTTTTTATGCCTTGCAAACTTTTTTTTTTTTTACTTAAAAAAAACAACTACTTTTTTTTACCTTTTTTTTTTTTACTTAAACTTGCTTTGTAGTAGACTACAGACTAATAAAAATTGTTTACATTGTAAGACATTTTTTTTGTAATCAAAAGGGTGTTTATGACTTTATGTAGTATACTCATATAATGCAATGTAGTAATCTTAAACTTTGTAGGATATCAGACCGAATCAGACAATCTAAGATTTGGTCAAAACATGGTTGAAACATTAGGAGCACAAAAATTCCACAGAGGCCCAAGACAACAGGATGTCATAAATCAGACCCTAGCCGGTCTGAAGCAAGCCTAAACCACTCTTTCACAGAACAGTTTTCAACATTAACACAAAAGAACACTTATTGACAATTCCAAGAATAATGGTCAAAAGAGATGCACAGCGTGACCGTCACGTGGAAACATGTGATAGTGATCACAAGCTCTTCGGATGGACTTTTCCCCCCACCTCACGACAAAGAACAGACTTTCGGAAATTCCTTACAGACCTCTTAATCTCTGGTCTTCATACATTCACAGAATGGCACGGAAACTGCCTTTCCATGCACCTAAATGACACTAAAAGGACCTGAGCAACTAATCATTTCTCTCCATCCTAATTCCCTTACATATTAATGGTGGAGTTCCCTTTAAAATGCCCTTAAATGATTCCCTTTGAGCTAAATTGACCTGTTTCCCTTACAACTTAAATGTTTTAGCAGTGTTTTAATGAAATATCTACAAAATTACATTAACTTTACACACTTTGGGCACGATAAGAGGCTGTGTTTATTTAAAGGGGTCATATGATGCGATTTAAATTTTTCCTTTCTCTTTGGAGTGTTACAAGCTCTTAGTGCATAAAGAAGATCTGTAAAGTTGCAAAGACTAAAGTCTCAAATCCAAAGAGATGTTCTTTATAAACGTTAAGACTTGTCCACCCCCTCCTAAAATGGCTCGTTTAAACACGCCCCCACATGTCTACGTCACTGTGTTGGAAGATTTGCATAACACCGCCCAAATGTTCACGCGAAGAAAAAAGGCATTACTTTTATTCTCGCTGTAGTATTGTTGCCGCCGGCGCCATGTTGTGGAGACACTGTGTGTTTAGTTGAAAGCGAAACTACTGTTTGGCCTTCCAAAAGAGGACGATATCCGCTTCGTCATGCCTGGAGCTGATCCGTGCTGGTCGCTGATGAAATACATCAACTTCACGCTGTGGATCACCGGATCGGCTTTCACCGTGGACGAAGCGGAGTCCAGCCCGGGGTCGTCACATGTGGTTGACGCAAGCCCGCCGGCTGCTCCTTCGTCGAATCCGCCGGCCGCGCCGTTCTCAAAGCCGCCGGCCTCCGCTCACTCAAGCCCGCCGTGTGTGACACATTTTATGGAAGACTGTTTCCTGAACCTGCAGAGTAGCATACAATGGGTCTGTGCTCAAAGGCTGTTCTATGAAGTGGGGCAGTTCCAACTTTGCAAGGATAGTCTGGGCTTCTGACTCACAGCCTGTAAGTAAATTTTTTATATTTAAAGAATTTGCCACTGATGATTCAAACGCGAGTACCGCTTGTTGTTTGTCGTTTCTCCGATCACAAATGCAGACATGGTTTTATGTTTACGCGATGCGTAAAGGGTTTTAATGTTTTTGTCTCGCCGTGCTGGGAGACGGCATCACAGTGTGTTAAGGGGCATAACATTTCCGTCACACGCTTGAGGTATTCAGCCAATCACAACGCACTGGATAGCTGGCCACTCAGCATACACCTCGCTTTTCAGAACGAGGAGCTTTGTAAAAATCGACGCATTTCAGAAAGGCGGGGCATAGAGGAGCAACAATAATGTACATTATGTGGAAAATAATGTTTTTTTTTTACCTTAAACCGCATAAACACATTTCGTTACACCAAATACACAACATAATGTTCTTTTTAGCAACATCACATGACCCCTTTAATCAAAAATACTAGCATTTTAAAATGTTATTATAATTATTCTATATTCTATATTATTAATTAATTATTTATAATTACTATTTAAATATATTTTAAAATGCAGCCATTACTCCAGTCTTCAGTGTCACATGATTCTTCAGAAATTATTCTATATGCTTGTTTGATGCTCAAGAAACATTT
>NW_015506723.1:145823-153313 GCF_001515645.1 Sinocyclocheilus grahami
ATATATATATATATATATATATATATATATATATATATATATATTATATATATATATATTGGCAAAATGAATGAATTAATGGATGGATGGATGGATGGATGGATGGATGGATGTTGAGACCTGCAAAGTATTTGTAGTATTTGTTTATGCAATCTTACAAGTAAACTTGGCTGTTCCATCAAATCGCATGCGGAAATAATATTCTGTACTGGTCAAAGAATTAAATAGTTTCTGCCACATCTGCATGCCAGCAAAATGTTGGCAAGATTTTCAGTATAATTAAGTTCATGCTCACCTGGAAGAACAGCTGTAGCCAAGATATATATAACTTGAACAACATGACCTGGTTTTGCTGGAGATTTTTCATTCTTTATCAGTCATGAATAATTAAAGATAATTTATTTTTGTTCACACCATGTTAAAACAATTTGCCATTGCACAATTCATTAATAAGTGTGTAAAGATATTGTTATCTGCAACAATGCACTGAGAGTCTGGGTTGGGATGTGCTAACATGTGACGTATCGATTTGCAGACCCAAAACCTGCTCAAACCGTCCTGCTTGCTTTGTGAGAAATGAAATCCAGCTCTGCTCTTTACATATAAATTACATAGATTATCCACTGTTTAGTGAGTGTAAGTTAGATACATGTTCCCGTTGTTGCTAATAAAAAACGGATGTAGAATACATCTGTGAAAGAGAGAGTCTGTCCATTTCTTATGAAGAGCTGGAAGAACAAACAGCTGTGATCTCAAGCAGCAAGAACTCATCGTCCCATGAGAGTTATCCTAGCACAACCATCTGCCACACACACATACGCTAGATGGGCAGTTTCCAAAATGTTACGAGGAAAGAAAAGTGTTTTTAATTAGAATGAGGAACTAGATCAGATGTACTGTAGTGGATGAGGGGGTGATATGAAGGTACATGATACTGTCTAGTAAAACTGGCTTATGGGAAATACTAGCTCTTATAGACATAGGCATGTCAGAGATTTGTTCAATAAAGAGGTGAACTGTATCTACAGCAGAAGCTTTATTGGGTGAGTTATTAAAAGGAAAGGCAGTAGTGCAGTGGGACTTGTTTTTGTTGGATCCACATACTTGCTCTGAATGGGACCTTTATTGATCTGTTCGTAATAGTTTGATCTTCAAGGTCAGCAGAGCTCTCTAACAGTAGCTTTGAATTACAGTGAGTCCGAATGTCTGTTTGTAACCCATAAATGCAGGAGAGCATGTGTACAGTTCGGTTGCATTAAGTCATTGTTGGTTTTCAGTTTAATTAGCTGATTCAATATAGCTTCTGTTGAGTAAATTACTCCTAAAATGCAAATGGTCCATTATAGTCATGATAATGCAAAAAAATCTATTTGCATGTGGGAACATTTAGAGAGAATTGACACTTGTGATAGAAAATTTGCACAGTAAGATGTCATTGTTACATTGTGTTAATGGATGACATAAAGGTTAGCCTTTTGTTCAGTTGTTTGAAAGGCTTTAAATTTTCATGACATGACACATGTCATGAATATGAAGGAGATTTTATGCATGTTTATGACAACTGTCATTAAGTGTCATTCGCTCAGTTATGCCATTTTTAATGCAAATATGACATTATTTGACCTAACCCTACCCCTACCCTTACCCCTAACCATAGCCCATTACAAAGACATCTCAAACAATGTCATCTTTACATTAAAAATTACATAACTGAGCGAATGACACTTAATGACAGTTGTCATAAACATGCATAAAAAACCTTCATATTCATGACATGTCATGTCATGATTATGAAGGTGTCATGTCAGTCTTATGCACACCCCTTCAAGTAAAGTGTAACCAGATATTTTTACCCAGTCCAAATTAGACTGCAATCACAAGAATTACTACAAATTCAACTGATTGCCACATTATTTTTTTCTTATTCCAATTTTTACACACACACACACACACACACACACACACACACAGAAACCTGTTTGTTTTTTTTTGCAAATTAACACAAAAATAAATAAATAAATAATGCCGCAGTGAGGGAAAAAAAGGCAGCAAATTCAGCCATTTTGAGTCGCAAGACAGGAACAGCAGTAGAGTGAGTAAATGAGTGAAAGACAGCATGAAGCATTCTCTCTTCCTTCCCCTCAAGCCCAACCACAGAGATTAGTAATCCCACATGGGAAAGTCTTGGTCATCTTGATCATTAATTAACCCTTGCTCAACCCAGGCCTTTGTGTCTTCCCCGACAGGCAGATGCCTGGAGCACTGTCTGAACCCTCTCCACCTTCCGGCCATGCATTTCGCCCAACAGCCCTTCCTCTGTTCCTCTATTAGGTTAGTGCTAACTGACACAATCCTCCACAGCCAGGTGGACCATAGCAGGGAGCATATAAGTTTGAGAGAAGGTGCATATAGACCCCTCCACATGGACAAACTGAGCTCACAAAACAGACTGGAGTGGGTCCTCAAAGCCGATTGAGCGGGACAGATGTCCTCACAACGGCGCATTCCTGATCGCTGGGGCAAATCACATCTCTCAGCCAGACTGCCCTCCAGCCTTGTATACTGATGGTGGAGATGAGATGTGTCTGTGTGTGTAATCACTTTGGGAGACCTGTGTTGGGTGTCTCGCCGGCTGGTTCAAGGAGAAGATGAGAGTCAAGGGCAGAGCAGCGAGGTTGTCTGGCCACCAATCTTTTGTCTTTTGTCCTGGATGTCTGGGCTGTGGTTTTCTCCTGCCCACTCTATCTCACTCAGTCGACTGAGAGAGCCAGGCTGTGACCAAGACAAGCAACTGACACGTACAAGTTCTGAGAAAGACAAAACAGCAGGAGAGAGTGACAGAGACATACATTTAGCAAGCTAAATGATGGTTCATTGTATAAAACACAATAAAAGCCTGTCTTGTTGTATCTGTGTACGCCTCTCACTTTATTCATTTAGTCTAGCTCTGCATTTTAAGCAGAACACATGAATTAGGGATGTGCTTATGCAATCATATATTGTAATAGATCTGCTTGTCTATGTTTGTTTCCGAGCAGACTTTCAATCTGTGCATTAGTGGACAAGTTTTTTTAGTGAACCTTTTGTGCAGGTTATGTCAGAAGGTGAGTGAGTCAGTGAATCATATGTTTCAACCAATTCTTTTAAAAACTCTGATTCATTTTGGAATAAAACAAGTGACTGTCTTTATGAAGAAGTTTAACAGATTGGTTCACATCATCATAACTTATTCAGTTATAAAACAAGTAGCTGACTTTTTGAGTGAGGGAATGATTCAAACACACTGATTATTTCAGCAAAAAAAACCAAACAAACGATTATATGTGTTAGTCACTGAATCATTCATTAAACCAATTTGCTGTAATAGATACACTGATTCATTCAGGTGAAAAAAACACGTGATTTCTTTATTCATTAAACCAATTTGTTCACAACAATAATTGATTAAATAAAGAAAGAAGTGACAGACTTTGTGTGAGTCATTCAATTGTTCACTCAAACAGTTTGTTCAAATACTGATTTATTCAGCAACAAAACAAGCAACTCTATAATCAATGAATCAGTTCATTGAAAAACACTGATTCATTCACAACACTAATTCATTTAGTAATTACTTTTGAGTGATTCATTCTACTCTGGTTTAGTTCTCTGTAACTGTCCAACTCTGTGGTACTGCTAATATTGTTGAGTGCTGAAATGTGATTATACATTTACTGTATGCATTTGACAGCCTCTTTTTTTTCTGTGATTTACAGTAAATTCAGTCTTTATATTGTAAGGTAATGTGTTTCCTACGATTCAAACCCATGACTGAACCCTGTAACCCAAGTGTCTATTAAATAATTAAATGTAAGTGCAAAAGCATCTAAGCTTATTTAGTTTGCTAACTATATACAGATAAAATTAGTTGCATTTTATCATTTGTATTTGCCTTTTTTTTTTTATCCCTTCTCGCAACAGACCTGTGAGCGACCAGTCGAGAGAGAGAGAAAAAAAACACTTCTGTGGATCGTGTTTTGATTCTCCTGATTAGCAGTTGGGGTGATCTTATTATCCCTGAAGTATTCAGTGCAGCGCTGTATGATCTGTTGATGCTGGTCACTGCAGAAAGAGAGAGACAGAGTGGATGAGAAGGAGTCAGACAGAGCTAGCGCTGGGCACTAATTACCTTTAGCCTGCCGCCACTCAAGTGCCAACATCTGCTGCAATCAGGCCAGTTCTGCTCTCAGCCGAGGAGCTGTTGAAGAGAAAGCCTCTCTCAAGAGTCAACAAGCAGTCAAACGGCACCGGCTCTACACTTATCTCTTTCTCCCTTTACTTTAAAGACTGCACTGCAAGGACGGCTAGTTTAAAAGCAAGAAGGGTTGTAAAAATAGTGTGTGTGTTTGAGCTGCATTCATTTATGAGTATGTGGGTGAGAGTGGGAATTGTGTGCATGTGTGCTTTTTAGTGTGTTGTAATTACCTCAAGCCTTGTAGATATGGCTCATGTTACATTTGCATATGCACTTACCAGCCTATTTATACTCGTTAGTGGCCTGTTCTAATGGCAAGTAAATCTGTAAGTCAGCCATATGCTCTGTTCACTTGCTTAATAAATGTTTGTGGATCCAAACCTGTATGACTTTCTTGTCATACAATTAGACATGTCTCAAAATATCTTGAAAATGATCCCTTTAATGCACTACGGTGCACTTTACAGGATCCATATGAGGTGACATTTTGAAACCCAGTCTGTATTCATATTTAGATCTGATTATTTTTTTGTTTAGCGCATATTTAAAGAAATAAACCAGCTCAGCACTTTGGGGTGTCTGTTTGTCCCAATATGTGATTTTAGTTTTTTCCTGTGCCTTTGTTTGTTTCTTTGTGCACAATCTCTCACAGTAGGCCTGACCTATATTGGCTTATACCCACCTTTATACTTCACTTAGCATCTTGACTTCCAGATATCCAGATTTACTTCTCAGGATTCTGGGACTTTCTGGAAGTTTTTTGGTTTGAGAAAATTCTCAGATAGAAAATAATTTGCTCCTGTTTTCGTAGACTAAACCCTGGTGTAGAGATGCTGTGATGTTGTGAGTATCTCGCTGGCCTCGTTTCCAGACGCCTGTGGAGGCATCCCCTGCTGTCGACCTTACACGGCTCACTTTGGTCTGCTCATACAAAACATAAATTTTATAATGTGCGATATTTTGCATACCGCTGCAACATAAGTTTTGGAGTGTTTAGGTTGTTTATGCCTTTTCTGCTTTCTGTAATAAGAATCTATGCCTGAAGGTTGTGTTTATGACTTTTGTTCTTTGTTGCTGGCCTTTCTTGCTTCTGAAACATAGTTTTAAATGCCATTGGTACCGACTGGCAGGGAAAAGTGAAATAAAAGCTTAGCCTTTGGTTGAGACTGACCTACAAACTATTCCCAAATAGTGCTTGTTGTGTTACTGTACCCGAAGTGTTGATGGCATGAAGTGACTTTGTTATTTGGTGTAGAGTGTAGAGTGTATTAAGTAGAGAACATATATTCACAACTCTACCTTTAATCCTTTCCAAGCATCTTTTGTCCTCTTTAGACCACTTTGAAATAATAACCATCACAATAAATGATTATACAAAAATCTTAATAATCATAAAAAATATAAGACATAACTTCAACTAGAATGACAATTAATAAGTATATTGATGAATATTATACATGAATATGTATTCACAGTCTGAATAATTTTATTTTGGATGAGAAATTAATGTACATTTATTATTGATCCAATTAAAATGGTACAATTTTAATAATATAATCTGTTATAATATGGTATATTAACAAACTTTGTAGTGTAGTCGATGCATATATTGATATTGGATTGATGCACCATGTTTAAAGTCACTGTTTTGACTTTTAATCTTCACCATGCTAGTCAATCGAGTTACTTTTTTGATTACCAAGTGTACCAGTCATTGAATCTGGGCCTGTAAATGTAAATGGAGTGCACGACTTTCATGTGTACATGTGAACTTGTTTAACAGAAAGCACTTTTCCTGTTTCAACAAAATAATGACATTCTGTAATTTCCAGTAAATTAAATTTGATCTGTAATTTCCTCTAAATTAAATGTGGACATGGTTTGTGGAAAAGCTGATGGTCGGCTATAAACTCGATTGGGCGTCCTTCTCAAAGTGTAATCTCAACACCAGCATCCAGTTTTATACCGGTTGTTAATGCCATAATGTCTGACCATATTACCATCTCATCTGAAGGGCATAATACTGCACTATCCCATCCAGTCTCTCTCTGTTTGTATGCTTTATTATCCAGAAGCAAAGCTCCATGGGGATGCTGGTGGATTCTGCCTCATAGCCCTTGCTGGAGATTGGTATCGATCAGAAATTGATTGGGTGAACTCCTCGTTAAGGGGATGTCGAGATGAAGCTGTAAATCTGCTGAATCATATTTTAGAGGCTGACTCGAATTGATGCGGCTCACTGGAGGCTTCTTTAATTGGTGGAGGCTTTCACCTTCTTTCATGCCTTGCATTGCTGGGATAGGCAGGATTAGCTGGTCCAGGGAAATCAGAGGGAAACGACAGACCTTGATTAAGATATCCAACATCACACTGGAGATATTACAGTTAAGAAAAGTTTTTTTGTGTTTCTTCATAAAAAGTTGTTTCTCACCATACTGAAGCTGAAATAAACGATGACCCTTGAAGCAAAGTGCAAAGACGGTTTGCGTTCACCTTTAGAAAGAATATATCATAAAATCAAATTAAGGTATCAGAAGTCATATCAAAGGGTACTCTATTAAAAGTCATCTTGTTTTAGAGTTTTTAATTTAGTGCAAAATGTCCTCTGACTCTTCTCTTTGAGAGAGTATTGTGACGGATGGTAGATGAAGGGTATAGGGGTCACTGTTGCTGTCACAAGTGGATATGTCTGTGCTTGTGTCCTCTACTCTGTTATCTGTGACTCAGTCAGCCTTGAAGTCAGCAGGCAACTGCTCGACAAACACTAATAGAATAAAGACGTGCTGTCTTTGGACTGTGACTGCAGAGACTGAGAAGTCGAACTAAAGGTGAGGTCACACTAGTTTTACTAGCTTTATTCTCTTCCATTCAAACACATACAAGCATAGGAAAATTGGAATCAAAGTACATGTGAAGTCTTTTGCTGCATTCTAAAGATCATATTTGGTCAACCCTAACCTTAAAATACGTATGTATGAGGAGTAGAGGATGTAAACATCACAGCTTGGCATCCATGTTCAATACAAAGAATCAAGAGTTCCTGGAATATGGCGGGCCTTCCGGTCCAAAAATAAGACTAATAACTTGTCGCGGGAAGTCACTATACTATTGCCAGGAGCTACTGAGTTTGCCACGACTCACCTTCCTCACACGGCGGACGACTCACTCTCCTCACACGGCAGGCGACTCACTCTCCTCAGCTGGCGACTCACTCTCCTCACACGGCGGGCGACTCACTCTCCTCAGCTGGCGACTC
>NW_015506723.1:153451-165295 GCF_001515645.1 Sinocyclocheilus grahami
AGGCTGGCGACTCACTCTCCTCACGTTTCTTTTCAAATACTGTGATGGTGCAATAACTAACTACATCTAGTAAAGTTTATAGTTTTTATGTTGTAAATTTAATTTATCTGAAGCAATAATCCCATCAGTGTTCTGTAAGCTGTTACTTAAATCATCAGATTTGTATATGCTCCCTTAAAGGGATAGGTCATTATTGACTTACCCTCTAGTTGTTCCAAACCTGTATGAGTTTCTTTCTTCTATTGAACTAAAAAGATGATATTTTTGATGTCAGTAACCAGACAGTTGATGGTAACCTAAGTTGTTATATATTTCCAGTTATGTAGTTATTTATAATATGTACAGTTAATGTGTGATACAATGAATGCATGTATGAAATTATTTTTGTTATGGGCTATGGTTAGGGGTAAGGGTAGGGGTAGGGTTAGGTCAAATAATGTCATATTTGCATTAAAAATGACATAACTGAGCGATTTACACTTAATGACAGTTGTCATAAACATGCACAAAACCTCGTTCATATTCATGACATGTGTCATATCAATAGTATAGTGACTTCCCGCGACAAGTTATTAGTCTTATTTTTGGACCGGAAGGCCCGCCATACTGGAAAACCTAGAAATATAAGAAATTTCAAAAGTTACATGACTGGAAAAGTCATGGGAATCTTAAAAGGTCATGCAAAAGTAATGGGGAAAACAGAATCTTAAAAGGTCATGGACATTACTATAGTGAATATAAATGTTTTTTATTATGCTCATTTTTTCTACGGCTCAAGATTTTTCTCTGTGAGTGGCATTTTTATGAAATGCTTTTTATAATCCTTTTCCAGTCATCACAAATAACCAGAAAAGTAATGAAAATTCTGTTGAATTCTAAACACAAACAGTTTTACATATATAATGAGTCATCCAGATAAGCAACAACATACTGATACAAAGGGGTTACAAAATAGAAAGAATGAATAAACAAACAAACAAACAAATACATAAGTAAACAAATAAACAAACAACTAAGACAGCAGCTCAAAGTTTTTATTTTCAATTATCTTTGTCTTTTTTGCTAATAAAATTGTATCTAGATTTTTTTTGTTATCAATGCACATAAGTGTCAGAAAACATAAGAAATTCAACCTTAAAGCATGTTTTCCTTTTGCTCCCATGATTCCTTTTTTCTTTTGTGAATTTGAAATTTACCATAACCATTACCATAAATGTGTGTGTGTGTGTGTGTGTGTGTGTGTGTGTGTACTGTATGTATGTATGTGTATATATATATATATGTAATTCAAAGTATATAAAAACATCATTGCAAGTTAATCAAAAATTATGTAGAGATATGTTGAAAACGACAAAAAAGAAATGTCCCTTTTTCAGGATACTGTATTTTAGAGATAATTTTGTAAAATACAAATAGACTTTACAGATCTTTATTGCAAAGGGTTTAAACAATTATTGCACATACACCTGTGAAACAGTCCTTAAGACACTTGCTTGTTTACAAGTCGTAGACAATTATGGTCACAGTTACAATGATTTAGGACAGTTAAGAGACCTTTCTACTGACTTTGAAAAAACACCAGAAGAAAGATGGCCAGGGTCCCTGATCACCTGCGCGAGCATGCCATAATCCTGCTACAGGAGGCATGAGGACTGCAGATGTGGCCAGAGCAATAAACTGCAATGTCCGTAATGTAAGATGTCTAAAACAGTGCTACAGGGAGATAGGAAGGACAGCCGATTATTATTATTATTATTGCTGTAGCGAATCAGCTCATGGGGAAATATGAATAATTAAATTATGTAGAGATATGTTGAAAACGACAAAAAAGAAATGTCCCTTTTTCAGGATACTGTATTTTAGAGATAATTTTGTAAAATACAAATAGACTTTACAGATCTTTATTGCAAAGGGTTTAAACAATTATTGCACATACACCTGTGAAACAGTCCTTAAGACACTTGCTTGTTTACAGGTCGTAGACAATTATGGTCACAGTTACAATGATTTAGGACAGTTAAGAGACCTTTCTACTGACTTTGAAAAAACACCAGAAGAAAGATGGCCAGGGTCCCTGATCACCTGCGTGAGCATGCCATAATCCTGCTACAGGAGGCATGAGGACTGCAGATGTGGCCAGAGCAATAAACTGCAATGTCCGTAATGTAAGATGTCTAAAACAGTGCTACAGGGAGATAGGAAGGACAGCCGATTATTATTATTATTATTGCAATAATATATGACATATCTCATTGCCATAATCTGTTGCACTGTCAGTAATTTTGCATGCTCTGAGCATGCAATGTGAGTTTACCTTAAGCTGTTCTGACCACCCTATAGTGTAATTGGCCATCATGGCCAGATTGTGAGCTGCCATCTAATCAGCATGAAAGCACTGCTTGATGACTAGCTCACCATTTACACCAGGGTAAATCATTAGCCTTCCTCTTGCTCATTAGCCTACTTGCACACAGTGCTCAGGACCTCAGACTGGGCCGAAGGTTTACCTTCCAACAAACCTATAGTGTAATTGGCCATCATGGCCAGATTGTGAGCTGCCATCTAATCAGCATGAAAGCACTGCTTGATGACTAGCTCACCATTTACACCAGGGTAAATCATTAGCCTTCCTCTTCCGCTACTTGCACACAGTCTTTAAATTCTCATCACGAATACACAGTACTATAATGAAGAGGAATATATGAGATGAGGGGAAGAAATGCATGAAACTGTGTTTGCTTTCCAAGAACAGAGTATTTACTAATGTATATAGGATTAGCACCTAGCTTAACTCTAGTGTGTGTGTGTGTGTGTGTGTGTGTGTGTGTGTGTGTGTTCCCTTGAAATTTATAGGTTATAAACTGAGCTCTATAGCTGTATTTAACAGTATGACTTTCTTTCTCTGACTTTGTCTCGCTCTACATATAGACATATACCACAACTTTACATACAAATTTTGTCTATTTCTGTTTATATACATACATATATATATATACATATACAGTGGGTACGGAAAGTATTCAGACCCCCTTAAACTGAATACTTTCCGTACCCACTGTATATATATTAGTTATATAGTTATTATTTTGGAATAAATGTAAAATGCTAAAAATCACTAACTTGATGATATTCATACTTGGCTTTAATAAACAGAGTATTGATTACATTGTTAATGTAAAAATATTAAATATAATTGCTTTTTCTTATACTTTTTCTTTTTCTGATAGTATAAGTGTTTATTGTAATGTTTATTTAACCAAGAAAATGGGACTGGGACATGAATTTACATTTGATTAAAAAAATAAATAAATAAACGTTGAGGACTTTGCCTCCTCATTTCAGAATACCACCGAACACCACTGATATATATATATGTGTGTGTGTATGTGTATGTATGTGTGTGTGTGTGTGTGTTTTATTCACATATATTTGTTTCTTATTATCTTTGCTGTTGTTGTTGTTGTCTGTGTACTGGAAGCTTCAGCAGAACAAATTCCTTGTATGTGCAAACATACTTGGCAGTAAAGCTCTTTCTGATTCTGATTTCTGACCAAAATGGTACCAGTTTGTGCACAACACACTGTAGAGAGAAGTGCCAGTGGCTCGGAGGTAAGATTTAGCACTTTGTGAAATGAGAGGCTGGTCTTTTGAGGAGTAATTGCACTCAGAGCTGTTTTGCCTCTGCAGTTTGCAGAGGTGATAAAGAGGGATGGCAAGTAATGGAAGGAAGGATAACACACACCACAGCTGTGAGCCATTCAGAGCTGATTTGAGAATTACTTTCAAATAGCTTTAAAATGAAATTGGCAAGTTTAAATTGAGTTAACAAACAGGATTGTAATTTAGATTTAAAGTTTGAGACATAGATGGAATTAAAATTGAATGAATTTCAAAGAAATTCATACAGTATAACTACTGTAAGAGTAGTTATATAATATACCTCAGTATGAATGTATGAAATGAAAATGAGGTTGAGGAATAAATACAGTATGGTCTAAAATAAGTCCTTTATAAATAAACATTTAATATTTTTTATCAACATTTTCTTTTAATTTTAATTATATTATATTATATTGTATTATATTATATTATTTTCACAATTAGTTATTATTATATTTCTGGATTTATTTATTGTTTGTTTTTATATTATTATTTGAAAATTTATTTTATTTATCATTTTTAATTTGTCTAATTTTAGTATTATTGATTTTACTAATATTACTAATTTTATTATAGTTAGTTTTTTTATTTATTTGTTTATTCATTTGTATTTAATATTATCCTATTACTTTTCACCGTTTTGCTTCATTAATTATATTATCATATTTTATATAATCATATAAAATTATTTTATTTATGTTCTTAAAATATTTCTGCTTAATTCTAATATCATATAGTTTCATTATTTATTAGTTCAGAATTTCAGAATTTTGCCTCTTACTGCAGTGTGAGATGTCAACAGAATGTGATTTATTCTTGTGTCTACACTTTGTTTGACACCCCGTCCATTCTTTTCACGCACTATCTAGGGAAGTAAGTGAACTGAAGAAGAGAGAATTACATCGTTCTTAGCTCCTTCATTACTTCTTTACCATATTCTCTATTCTCCTCTCTCTCATCTGTCACATCCCTTCCTTTCTTGTCAGTTTACCCTTTTTCCTTGCCTCATTTTCTCTGTGAACTGTAGACTTGGTCACAATCCTGGACTGAAAGGATTTGGCTCATTTATAAAGCGGTTGTACAGTATGAGTACAGAGATGGATCAGAGTCAGACAGTCACTTATATTCTGCTCTGCTCAGCAGAGTTGCATAACAACCCCAACTGGACCTATTAAAATGGAAGAAGATTCCTCATCTGTGACAATTGGTCTACTGTATTCACAATGTACTGTGCACATAAAGGGAGTTTTTATGAGCTTAAATGTAACACAAAAACTCCTATGCACTCATAGTACTTTGGTAGACCGTCATCCCATCCACCCATCCCACGTGTTTAGAGGGTCTTGGCTTTGCTTATCTTCCACATTGATTGACTAAGATCATGATCTAACTGATCTATCAAAGTATGTTCATCATGGATCTCTACGCTCATGTTGTTGGTCTCTCCTTCACTTTTGATGACAATGTCACACACTGCTAATTAGCACTCAGCTCCTCAGTTTGACATGACATGCCTAGATTACAGTTTTTTGTCTGGTCCTAATGTTGTAGCTGATCCTTAGATGTTACTGTGTGTTTGTACCAACAAATTGATGCTCTACAATGTCATTTGTGCACCACGAAAGTGTTGCCTTTTTTTTTTGTGCCACTTCCCTAAAAGATATATTTGACCTTGTTTCTGAGGAATTTTTGAATCTTTTTGATGGCTGTGTTTCTGTGAGAAATTTCTGTTCATCAATTTATAATGATATTTCACAATATTATGCTTTTACAATTTTTTTCCTCAAATAAATACTTGAAACATTTTTTAAAAATCTTACTGACCCCAAACTTTTGAACTATTATAAGTTTGCTAAGTGCAAGGCTTGTAATCTAATATCTATATCTTTTCTATATCTATATCTTTTCTATCCAATTTCCAACTACTAAATGACTATCATTTAGTAGTTGGAAATTGGATAGAAAAGATATATTGTGAAGCTATTATGCAATTAGTTAGTCACATGGAATAAATGTTCTGTATGAGTTTTTAGTCTGGGTTCTGCCAGTTTACAAAAAGGCTTGAGGAAACAGACCACAATTATGCTTGTTTAGGAGCAAAGCAACTTGGTCCATCAGATGTTATTGAATAAAAACAGAGTGTGTCCTATTTTTGTGAGACACCTTGTTTTTATGGTGACAAAAGAGCTTCATTTCTGTGCTTGGAAAGTAAACAGGATTTTCTGTTAAAACCGTGCTGGAATGAGCCGGAAATTACACTCTCTTATCGGCCAGAGTTATTGTGCATGATTCTGAAGAAAGGCATTGTGGATGTTAATAACGACCCACTACAGACGTATGCCTGGGTGCTATTGTCACCTAAGCTGAGAGGTCCCTGTGGTGCCCATTCTATCAATTTGTGTTCAGAAAGGGCCTATTCATAGGTGTATGCTTTTGTTCTGTCTTGCATCCTTATAGGCAATGGATAACAGTTGCCTTTGCTAAGCACATAATTATTATAAAATAATTATATTGCAGTCTACACAGAGATGTTACAGTGCCAAGCGTTTTTCTTCCCAGAATAGAGAAAAGAATGAACTTGAGTTAAAATCCCATTGTTGAAATAAAGATTAAAGGGGTGGTTCACTGGGTTTTTTCTAGGCTTGATTGTGTTTATGGGGTCCAGTCTAACATGTGTTAATGCTTTGTTTAAAAAAAAAAAAAAAGCATTATTTTTCACATAATTTACCTTTACTCCACACAGCTCTGTCCCTTCTCTGAGAAACGGGCTGATCTTTTCCTGTTTTTATGAAGCCCCGCCCTCAGAAATAGACGATGGGCTCTGATTGGTTAGCTAGCCCAGTGTGTTGTGATTGGCTAAACCGCCTCTAGTGTGCGTCTAAGCATCCCACCCCTCACTTCAGCGGCATGTGCTCCGGTTGTATTGTTAACAATGGCATCGTTAATATCGCTTATCAGTTTGAGCCCGATTGACAAGCAAAGGGTATTATTGAAGAGGATCGTGCAGAACCTGTGCAAGCACGGCTTTTAATGGTAGGCCTATGTTTTTTGTTTGTTGTTGTCTCATATGTTTAGATACGCTGTTGTAAATGCTACTGCTTATGTTAGCTTGTAATATACGGTTTTATCCTGATTAAAGCTTTAATACAGTACAGCAACCGCATGTTTAATGCATCTCATAGCTATGTGAAAATAAGTGTATAACTGAAACAGTTCATTGTTGGAGCTGAGCTGAATGAGAGAGAGAGAGAGAGATGCAGAGCGTGTGCAGAGCAGGGGGACGCGAGGAACAGTATTAAGAACTGCTGCTTTAGAACATTGATTTTGAAACTTGTGAATCCGTTAGAATCGTTAGAAGACAGAATCGCGATTCATATATGAATAGATTTTTACGTGCACCTCTAGTTTTTTCTTCCTCTTCTCTAAAGCAGCGCAGCATGGCCTCGCCCCCTTTGCTGCCTTTTCCCGAGGGCGGGGTTTATCTGGGTTTGTGATGTCACAAACCTGGGAAGTAACTTGTTGTAGTCCCTACCAGCCGTTTTTGTAGGCATTAAACTGCCAGAATTTTAAAAGACAATATCTCCGTTTGCATTGAACTTTCAGCTTTGTAACTTTGCAGATATTGTTTATGCTCAAACAGCAACATTACACACAAAATAACCATTGTGAGTAACAGGCAGCAATGTTGTTTTATTGCTGAATGAATCAGGGTATTTGAAAGAATCAGTTAAATAAAAGATTTAATGACCTGAATGAATCAGTGTTTTTGAACAAATAAATAGAATGAATGATTCAATGACTCTCCCACATGTTTAATTTCTAAATGAATAAGTTGTTTTGCATGAAATGGTTGAGTGAATTTTTTTAAAGGCAGTTCTTGGTTTCATTCCTGAATGCATATGTTTTTTAACAAATCAGTTGAGTTAATGATTCAAATAACTCTTCATGAGGAGGTACCTCATGAAGAGTTACTGGTTTACAGTTACAGTGTTTATCAACAGATCTGTTAAATTAATTAATGACTCACTCATTTGTTGCTATCTACTCATTTCATGATGTAACCCGCAGAAAAAGGTAATTGAAAAATCCCCTCTACGTATACACAGACTGAATGTCTGTCTGTAAACACAGACAAGCAGATTATGTTAAAATAAGCTATGTTAAAATAGTTGTTTTATTCTTCTAAAAAAAATGTATATATGATTGAGTTGTAGTTATATCATGATTTTTTTTTTATCTAGCTGCTTTGAATTCATTGAGACTGCATGTGTGAATTATTGAGTAATTGGTTGATTAAAGGTTTGAGTTATTACATCAGCCTCAGAAAACATTAATCAGGATGAACCCAGGGGAGATGTCATTGATTAAGTAAACCAGCCTAGAGGCAGTGAAGTTCAACTGTTACTGAACATCCTTGCATGTGATATTCATGTAAAAGAATGATAAAATTCAACCATTATTGATTACTCCTAAAAGTGGATTGTATTTGTTCTAATGTACTGTATTCATTACTTTGACATATTTTATAGTATATTTGCTTCAGAGAGATACTGTAAATCAGCTGATGTGCGGGCATTTATATTGTCAGTTGCTAAAAAGGTTAAATCTTTTGTTTAGGTATAATGAATTTTTGAGGAATGGGAAACACATTTGTGTGCCCAGTCAGTTGTGCTTGAACATTAGCATAATATATTAACCCGGCTCCCTAATACTTGATACTCCCTAATACATTTTGATTGGTCAGTCTTGGCAATCTGCATAATTTTTGTTTAATAACCAACAAACTGTACTTAATTAGTTTATATCTTTCATATAATCCCACAGTCTCTTTCATCTCACATAATGAAATCATTTCAAACCAAATCAATATTTCATGTCCATTTATTTATTTGCTAAGTCTCTGCATAATTAGCTCAATAATATACAGTGAGCCAGTTATTATCACTGAAGAAACCCCTTAAGGATGATAAAGACCCTTTAATCGAAGGGTTTATTCTGTGACAGTGACTGAACTGACTGTACATTGAGTCACATTGGGGGCAGTCATGGCCTAATGGTTAGAGAGTCGGACTTGTAACCCGAAGGTTGCGGGTTCAAGTCTCAGGTCTGGCAGGGATTGTCGGTGGGGGCAGTGAATCTCCACCTTCAATAACATGACTGAGGTGAGACCCTTGAGCAAGGCACCGAACCCCCAACTGCTCCCCAGGCACTGCAGCACTGGCTGCAGAGCACAAATTCCAAGACACACGTCATGTCCTTTCCTTTCCTTACATATAGAATCAAGCAATTTTCTGGACAAATCTTTAGTTCCTTGCAATGTTACAATTAAACATCTCTCATCTAATTTACATTCTTATCAGGCTATAATCAATGCATAGTCAGCAAGAATTATTCCACACAATTACTTTAATGTTCTGATGGTGGTACTACACTAGGTAATCATTATATTCCTCTTTTTGTATTTTTTTTAAGTACTGTACATGAGGAGACATAACATATTTTAGTGTGTACTACCTACACACATAATCGATTGAATCTCTGGCTGTGTTCTGGCTGCAGAGCACAAATTCCAAGACACACGTCACGTCCTTTCCTTTCCTTACATATAGAATCAAGCAATTTTCTGGACAAATCTTTAGTTCCTTGCAATGTTACAATTAAACATCTCTCATCTAATTTACATTCTTATCAGGCTATAATCAATGCATAGTCAGCAAGAATTATTCCACACAATTACTTTAATGTTCTGATGGTGGTACTACACTAGGTAATCATTATATTCCTCTTTTTGTATTTTTTTTAAGTACTGTACATGAGGAGACATAACATATTTTAGTGTGTACTACCTACACACATAATCGATTGAATCTCTGGCTGTGTTTGTATGTGTGTTCATATAAATTTTTTTTTTTATTGGTGTTTTGCCTCACATAATATTGTTCCCATTTAGAGACTCACACCTCCCAAAAGAACTGCTGTTTATACCTTGTGTGGATATTGTATTTGATATACATTCTGTACGCACGGCATGAAGAGTGTGTGAGGTCATGTGATAAAAAAAACAAAAAACAATTATTAGTTTATTTTCTCTGAAATATCAGTTTTCATTTGCTCTGTTCTGTGACATAAAAGCTACCACAGATCCCTAGTTTCCAGACTCGTGATCTTTATTGTTGAATGTTTTATAGTCATTTATAGCTTTCTTATGCAAACATATTTCCACCACAGAATAAAACAACGCAAAAGGTTATTGCCAGGGATGCACATAAGTGATGCACAGCTGTGCATGCATGACCAAAATAAAAAATGTGCTGGGTAAACAAGTTCGGACCGCTCATTTGTGTACCAACACGGTTGACAGCTGTTAATGCACAATCACCATTTTAGATTGACTAACTGTAGTACTGTATAATATTTCCATTCCAGCTGAAAGCATAATATACTCTATGCCCTGCCAGTTTCACAGCAAAATGCAAAACTGTGACATTTCATTCACTGACGCTCTTTACTCGAGAGGGCTAAAACCAACAGTGCACATACTTACTTGCCACCAAAATAAAAGCTTGCTGATTTTAGGTTTGACAATTATGATAATTCATATTAAAAAAATAACAAACAGAAAGAAAGAAAGAAAGAAAGAAAATGTAAATGTAAGCATTGTATAAAGGGTACCATAAAATTATTGTATTTTATGTAATACTGTTTATTTTAAAATATAATAGTATTATCACACGTCATTATTTAATAAAAAAAAAAACACAAAGTAAGCAAAGCGCAATAATACTATTATTATTATTATTATTATTTTTTTTTTTTTTTTTTTATGTTGTTTACAGCATGTGGAGGTTAATTATGCATTTTATGGGCCATTTACAATCTGCTCCGAGAGATGCCACAATGTCCTTCTCACCTCCTGAAGGACTTGTCAGGGAACATAAACCATTCATGCTCTACTAGTGAGTTTCTTTGTCTCTTGACCATGACACACACACAGCCATAGCCAGCTTTAACAATCATCACCGTGACGGTCCTATGAATCAACTTACAGCACCCTGCCACCCTTCACATTGACTTTCACTCATAGTCTCATGTCTGTCCTCCTGGAAAATGATCATGCTTACCACTGTTTGGAACAACAACTTCCAGACCATTGCTGATGAGAGTGATGCAGATGCGAGTGACTCAAATCAAATTAAAAAAAGACTGAGAAAACATATGGTGTGACACACTGATCTTTTAACTTTTACCTCAGTAAATAATTCATCATCAAAGGTTTATCTAAGGCTCTGTTTACACCTGGTATTAAGATGCAGTTTTGTCAATCCAATCACAAGTAGACAGCACTAAATACAGGCGTAAACAGGGTTTTGTATTGTTGTGAGCTCCAGATGTAGTCGACAATGCATTCAACCGGATTGCATTCGTAGTGTAAATGCTCATTAAGCTAAATGCTTTCAAATGGCCGCAATAGACCACCTTCTCTCTGCCTGCTGATCTAATCCTTAAACAATATTTCAAATATTCCTTGCAGTAAGCCAGCACAAGGAACATACTCTTCATTATGTTTATATGACAAACTTATGTTTGTTTGTTTTTTTCTTTTCTGCCTCTTTCTACAGCAACTAATGCGAGAGCACCAGCAGATGGCCAGTCGTCCGTTTGCGTCTGTTACAGTGGCACTTGAGACTCCAGAGGAAGAGGAGGAGCTTCTGCAGGGCCAGGTGGAGGTGGGTACTTTCAATCGTAGGTTTGTAGATATTCAATAGTTATTTACCTACTATATTTCAATTGAAAAAAATTCAAATAAGAAAAAAAAGAGTACACCCCCTCAGAAGCTCAACAAATTCAGCAATTACTCCTTACTATCAAATCATTTTTTTTAAGTGTGAACGTATAGCAAAAGCAACAGAGAAATTCAAAAACAATGGACTTGTGACTAAAGGCTGGCAAAAGTTATGAAAATAGTATTGTAACTGTTTGCAACATGCAGAAGTGAAATGCATGATTGTTGTCCAAACAGGAACTACCTACCGTAGCCAAAGCACAGTGAACTCATTTAGCCTTTTCCATACTCTGGTCTCATTAGACCAAGTCAGTCATTTTGGATCTAACAGCATCTAAAATGGTGTGGCATTGATGGGGGAGGAGTACAGTGAGAAGTGCCTGGTTCCCACACTGAAGTTC